>NW_010099399.1:0-7513 GCF_000699245.1 Pterocles gutturalis | reverse complement strand
CTCCGTGCGGGCTCCTCGTAGGTGGGCGCCTGCAGTAGTCTGAGAAGGGTACATGGGCTGTGGCAGGCCTCCTGCAGCGCTCCCGTCCCCTTTCGGGGGAGAAGCAGTGGGAGCTGCCCAGGTTCCTCCTGGTGCTGGGGATGGGCTCACACCTAACAGCTTGTGGCTCTCGCTGTCCTTCATTGGGCCTCCCTAGCATCACCTCCCCACCTGCCAATCTGCATGATCAGCTCTTAGCTGGAAAAACTGACCTGTGATGGTGGAAAATCAAAGGTGATATGATTTGACTTAAAATAAAAAACATGTAATAACCATTAGCTTTTATCTCCATATGGAATTAGCTGGAAGAAAATAATTATGATTTTTTTTTTACTGCTCTTGCAGTATCACAGCTATCCTGTGAAGACTGGCTTCAGTGTAGCTGGTGGGCAGGCACCTGTATCCTTGAACACTTGTTCTGCCAGTTCTCGTGTCATTTGTTTTTTTTGTTACTTTGCCAATAAATATGACTCTTCTACTTTCAGTCAAGACAGAATAGGAAGCCTGCCAAAAAGGTTGTCAGACCCAGTGGACAGTCAAAAATATATGAATTGTTCAGAGGAGATAAGGTTCTAGAAAAAAAATAAATTAGTATTTTTGTTCTGTGCTCACTTGAGAAGATTCCTGTTCTACTCCGTTTTGTGGAAGATATGTCTCAAGCTGAAGTGTCTGTAGAAAAGGCTATGCAACAAACAGCTAAAATAAAAAGCACTGAACAGCTGGACTGTGTGATATTCATCCAAGAATTTTAAAGAGAAGTCAAAATGTAAATAGCTGAGCTGCTTACTAATGGTTTTGTGTTACATCTCATTTAGAAGTGCTTTGATAACAGAGAATGGGGAGATAGTTAATATGCCAATTTAAAAAAAGTGGCTAGGAAAGTTCTGGAGAGCTGCTGAACGATGAGCCTCTTCTCTGTACCGGGCAAGTGAATGAAGACTTTAAAAAGGCAAACTCGTGGGTGTGGGGAGAAAGCGGTGTACCAGGAGAGCTGTCAGAGCTTTTGTAAAGAGAAGTCCTGGCCTCACATGTTGTTTGGAGTCCTGTGAGGAGCTGGCGAAGCATGTGGATGGGAGAGATTAAGCTGATGTTGCCTGCTTGGGTTTCTAAAAAGCATTCAACAAAATCTGTCAGCAAAGCTTCTGAAAAAAAATGTGGAGTAAGAGGAGAAGCTTTCATATAGGTAGATGACACTAGGTTAAAGACACGTTGCTGTAAGATGGCAAAAATGTTTTCTTGGCAAAAGGAGTCAATAAATGAAATTCCACACGGACCTGAATTGGAGCCTCTGATCTGAGAGGAACTTTAGTAAAACTTCGCAACATAAAGTGAGCAGGTGATGCAATTTGATATACATAAATGTAAAGTGTTTCAAAAGGGGGATAAGCAATCCTAACTTTAAATATCCAGGAGCAGCTTAGCAGCTGGTTTATCGCTTAGGAACAAGATCTTGGCATAATAATAGTTCTGTGAAAATCTCAGCTCAAGGCTTGGTAAATGAGCAAATCAAATGTTAGAGAACAAAGCAGAGAGCATCATTATGGCACAGGGTGAATCCATGGTGTGCCAGTACTGTGAATGCTGTGTACAGTTCTGATCTTCAGAAGGACGTAGAGCACTGTAACAGGTGCAGAGAAATAAGTAGGTGTTCTGAGATGTGGAACAGCTTCTGGGTGAGAAACAGATAAGTTAACTGGGACTCTTCAGGCTTACAGAGACAGGAGCAAGGGCAGGTTCCTTTTGACATAAGAGTGATGTGTGTCAAATGAAACTTAGGGAAAATGTGGAATAAAACCAAACTTGACGAGGTTGCATATTCAATATTGTGGTTACTAGTGGAAAACCTTGTTGCATGATTTTGTGGATACTACAAGGGGTTTTTTGATCTGAAAAGAAGTCCAAGAAATGGACAGAAGAGAAAGCTAATGAGGACTATTAAATACAAAAACATCCCCTTTGGCTGTTGGAGTCCTGATTTTTGTAAATTTCTGGGGCCTTGGGGAATACTGCAGGGAGGCAGCACTACCCCCTGGCTTTGTCCTTACAACTTTCTTTGGGTGGTTGCTGTCAGGTAGTGTCAGAAAACTGTGGCTGATAGCAGAGAGGGGGAAAAGGTGTGCTTGATCTGATCAACTATGACTAGTCCTATGTGGGTTTGTAAGTGTTTAGCTGAACTTCTGCTCTTATTCTGAGCTTCCTTATTGTAATGGTATTTGAAAGTTGTTTAAGTTACCACAAGATGTGATCTCATATGTCCGTGCTCCTCATCCGTTCAGATCCTTTGCTGATAAGGTTGTTCTTTGACGCTGCTTCCGGCAGGCTTTCCAGACATAGTAGGTAGGCCGGTGACCCGGTGAGATGCTGAAGTGAAACTAACAACACTCATTCTTCTCATTTGGAAACAGCGGATGTCCACAAGGGACCTGGATATTATATCAACAGGATATCATGAGAAAACAAAAGAAGGTCATAGCTACCATGTGGACAAAGTATCTTTATTATTTCCAATTATGGAGCTCTTGTTCTGTTCCCTTGCCCTGCATCTTTGGTCTGCAGAACAACAGATTTCCAGCTCATCTTCACTGATTATTTTTGATCTCTGTTTTTATACAAATGTTTTGTGACTTGATCCTGTTGTCTAAAGACAACCAGCTGCAACATTACAGGAGTCGCTTTAATTTTGATTGCATCGCATCTTCCATTTGGTAAGGATTTAGCTCCTTTTAAATAGCCCATCTTGAATCTTCTAATGCTAGGAAGTAAGGGAAGTGAAACCGACTCATAATACAGTATTTATCTGTTCATGTTTGCAAAACTAAGTATTTGTTTTGAATAGGTAACAGTATTGCAAAGGCCATAAAATACAGTAGCAGTGTTGGTCCTAAAGCATATAGTCTGAAATGTACAGGATCCAGGTTATTGGGGTTCTTAAGTAAAACATTATTTTGACACTGCTCTGAAGTATAGTGGGCACTTCAGCATGAGAATGATGCAATTCCTGCTATGAAGAATTTGAACTCTAATTGTAGGAGGAATCACAGTTGCCAGTGGCACACAGTAGAAGAAAGACAAGCTCTGTTACAACATTTGAGCATGTGGTATGGCAATTGAATTGAAATAGTAGCGTAAGCTAATGATAATGTGTCACTAACCTCGAGGACACAAAGGAAGATAAACCAAGGTAATGTGCTGTCATTACATAAGAGCTGAGTGCAAAGCCAAGGATGGGGTTTTGGTACAGATAAGGATTTCCCTCCGAGACCTTCAAAGAGTTAAGCTCTTCACAGCTTTAACTATTCATGGAGTTTCAGATCCTCCCATCCTCCCCCTTTTTTTTCCTCCTGTTGTTTGCCGCAAGTTCCAGGTGCCACAAGCCTAGGTTCCTTGGCTATGCCTGTGCTGCTAGATCAAAGGGATTAGGTAGCAACCTTGGGCATTGGACTGCTGATTTTCCCCCCTGCTCTGCTACACAGTAGTAACTCTGGTCCCTGCAGCAGTCTTGGGCTGTGTCAACTGCCAATCTCCAAGGTGGTGCTTGGGAGTGGTTCAGAGGGTAGCGTGTGTCCAAAGAGCAGTTGGCAAGACTGAATGAAACCAGGCTCCCTCCACTCTGTGGGGTCACCTGGCAATATCCTGGCAGGTTTCATCCCATCAAACAGGTTTCTGTGCTTTGGCATATGACAAGTCCTTTGGCTTCATGCTGTACATCACCCCTCCGGGCTACAGCACAGCCCTTGTTTCTTCAGTTCTGGGTGTTTGAAATAATACCTCTCAAATAATAGTTATGCCTTAGGGCTACAGGGAGAGCATGTGTGGTTTGGAGGTGACCACAGGCCAAGTGCTATGTAGTGTGGATGTGGTGACTGTACCGCCTGGCCCTTCTACCACAGAACAGTTCCTGGCCCTGCTTCATTTGGTGTTGTAGATGCTGCCTGTGCCACCACGCTATAAACGAGCTCTGGCAGCTTAGAGGATTTACCTCTCTGTAGGGGTTCTGTAAGGTGTTCAGTGCTCCAAAAGGAATCCTGATGACTGCAGTGTTAGGTAAACTACCCACAAATTATCCTAAATATTGGGTGGGATTTAAAGGAAACATGAACTAATGTTTTTCACTGAAAGGTAGATATGTAGCTGTAATTTTGAGACAAATACAGTGGAATAACACACAAGGAAACATGTTACTCTGTCAGGTTCTCTATCTTCAAGGTCTTTGTTTCAGTCTGTGAGCTTAGGGGCATGAGAAGCTGATGGGATGGTTTCACAGCTTTTAGAACTGCAGAATGATACTCATACAAGCTACCTCCCCCAGAAGGGATGTTCCCAGTTAGGAACATTTGAGAGAAGTTTTATGTTTACTCTGTGTACCTCTGTGTTCCTAGGGACCCTACTGAGGGCAAATGCTTCATGGGGTACGGCTTCTGGCTTTTAGTCCCAGCACATTTAGTCAAGACCTGAACTTGTAATCACCTTCCTAATGAAACTCCTTTTGTTGTAGCTTTAGTCCTTGTTGCAGAAGAGTACTACAGGAGTGCAAGACACTCACTCGTTACACCAGAACAGGATTAACACAGCTTCTTGATAAGCCTGTCATATAATGTAACCATAAGTCATCTTTGCCAACAAGGCTTCAGCATTCCAGATGTGAAATATTTCAATTTTTCCATAATTTTTAGACCCTATAATTTGAAAAACATTTTACTGTGCAACTGTTTTCATGCCAAAAATAACTGCAGGTTATTTGCTGATTTCTTATAGAGAGCCGTTCTGGAGTCGGCGATATCTGTGTATTTGTGATCAAAGTACCAACCAATTCCATTTGCTGGATATGTGGAATTGAGTATAAGGTCTTGTGGTCAAACCCCAGCAAAATCTCATTTTCCTAAACCACTTTATGACCTAAGTCTGAATTATTTTTCCTCTCCGTGCAACATTGTCACTGGCTGTTGTAACATCAGACATTGGCTGCTGCTAGAGGCCTGAACTGTTGCGTGCATGTGAGAATGATTATCACAGCTAATTTAAGGCACGTGTAGTTGCACAGGGAATGACTTCACAGCTTCCAATCTCGTCATAAATACAGCTTAATTACTGGATATTGCATGACAGATTGTGCCTTGCAGGTGATCAGGCACAGAATGTGGTAAGGACCAGCTCTGACTCTTAACCAAAGGTTTGTATTTCCTTTTAAGATACATCATGCACTGAAATAATAATCTGTGTTTATGAAGACAAAGTATTTGTTATATAATTATTTCCACATGAGGATCTTGGAGCTCCTTATGGGCACTAGTGATTGAAGTGTTCTGTTTTATTCTGCAGCTTACCATGAGCCATTCAGAGCAGCATCTGAGTACTTTCCCATTAACCTCAAATGTGACTAATACACAAATGTGTGGTTTGTTTCCCTCTCCTCTCCCCAGCTGTTTCTGTGTTGCAGTGTGTTTGCACTGCAGGTGAAAGCAGCATAGTTTGCAGTTTGGAGGAGCAAGTACTGAAGCATCCTTCATCCCTCTTTGTCCAAATTTGGACAGGTCCTTGGAAAATGGGGTCTCTTGCACATGAAAGCATTACATTATTGCAGAGTCTTCTTGTGCCAGAGGGTCAGAGTTGTTGCCCATCTTGGTCTTTCAGGAGACTTTTTTATTGATGTACTGGTGCCAGGCCACTGAGTGCCTTGAAGGTGATAACCTCGACTTTTCACTGACTCAGTTTGCTGTCCCCCCAGAACCACATGAAGCAGGTGAAGCATGTGATCCCATCTTAATAGCCAGGTAAATTGAGGTGCTGAAACTACAGTTTCAGCATAGCTTAAATCAATCCACATGTACGGTCCTGCTGTCCAGTCTGCTCCCATCCATGTGATTCTGTTTCCTTCCTGGCTTCTGCACAGTTACTTGTCTGACCTCTCAATGAAATGGTTCAGGAAGTTACACTGATACAACAAATGTATTTATGTGAGAGGGTTGAGTTCCAGCTGGTCTGAGTCCCTGACCAAAGTTACTGAAGGATCTTTGTTAGTATCAGAGCAATGGAAGAGGCAGATCTTGTAGCTGACAGAGCTGTATGAACTCCTGTGGAACAGCATATCAAGGGCATAAGTGATTTGCCTAAATTCAGTTTGGAGTGCTGACTCTTCAGAGTGTGTGCTAAGATCCTAATGTTTTACCATGAACATGGTGAAACACTGGAGCAGGCTGCCCAGAGAGGTTGTGGAACCTCCAGCCTTGGAGGTAATCAGAACTTGACTGGCCAAGGCCCTGAGTTGCCTGATCTGGCTGGCGCTGCTTTGAGCAGGGTTGGGCTAGGTGGCCTCCAAAGACCTCTTCCAACCTATGCGATGCCTTGAGTCTATGATGGGCGGGATCATCTGGGTCAGGGATGGTAGAGGAATAATGCACTGGTGGTATGCGCGAAAGCAGCTGAGTGGTGACACACAGGGTTTGTGGCAAGCAACTACTCCAGATGTATGAAATGTCTCTATGTATATGTATGAGCATCTCTCAGATCTGGATGATATGCTCTGACAGATGTAACTAGCAGTTTAAAATTCTGTCTTTGCTACCTGTAGTGGATTCCTAGCTCTCTCAGGTGACAAAAAGGAGCCTCTGTGTACCCTCCCCCATCCCCAGTGCTGTTAGCTAACCAAGAAACTGAGGAAAGGGGCTTGTGCAGAGCTCCCCAATGCCCAGTGACAAAGGCTGATGTTCCCATTTGTTTCTTCCTCCCCTGCAATGGATGTGTTAACCCAGGCCAGGAGAACAGGGTGGAGAGACTGGCATGGGAATGCCTGAAGGAGCCCCGGATGGTTGCATCAATGAACAAGTCAGACCCCTGCGGCAGCGCTTTTAGGCTCAGCCGCCTCTAAGCCCAGGTCTTCAGGGTCTCGAGACTTCATTCACTGAGGTTTCTTTCCTCCGTGTCTGATTTTCCATACAGGTTACCTGTGGATAAAGTGCCGTAACTTAGACCAATATGCTATAGTTTTTACTGGAACAGACAAAGCATGCAAATGTCTTTGTGGCCTTGGTGTGCAGTTTCATGATGGATGTGAGCAGGATACTGAGCTGCAGCAAAGCTGTCCAGTAAAATGCCCCTGTCTCCTGGGTTTTGGCAGTCCCCGCCAGGTCCTGTGTCAGTGGAAGAGTCTTGGTGATGCTTTGGATTTCATCATCCCAGTGCCTGGAGTCATGTAGTTAGGTAAGAATTTAAATTTTGTGTTTTGTTAATCATGTGTTTAGATCTCAAGATCAGGGAGCAGTTGGGCAATATGAACCCTGTAGTCCCAGAAGCTTGAAGCGACAAGCCATGTTTGATGCTTACAGCAGCAATATCGAGCCCATCTCGGGAGTTACCGGGGATCTGGCTTGTGGGCTGGCACCCGTGGGTACGGCCGGCTGGGCAGCCCCCTCCACCTGAGTCCCCCGGCTGAAGAAAACGCCCTTCTGCTTCTCCGTGCCTTGGCCCGGTCCCCGCG
>NW_010099398.1:3226-3454 GCF_000699245.1 Pterocles gutturalis | reverse complement strand
CCCCCCACCGCCCCAGGGAAAACTGCGGGCTCCGCATGGGAAGAGGCCCTGGGAAGAGGGAGGCGGAGGGCAGGCGGGGGAGGGAGGGGGAAGTTGGCCGGGATTTAGTAGCATTATTAAAATCCAGAGAGATACACTAATGCTGCGGTTCCCTGGCTTTCGCTTCCTCCTCGGGCGCCGCAGCTGAGCGCACCCACGGCGCTCGGGGTGGCGAGGGGGGGGCGGAGC
>NW_010099398.1:2869-3157 GCF_000699245.1 Pterocles gutturalis | reverse complement strand
GACAAGGGGAAGTTTGGTTACATATATATACATATATATTTGGTTATATTGCTTGTGCGCATCCTTCTGACAGAGGGTGGGGGGGAGAGGGAAGCTAAAACCCTTTGCCCCTCGCTTCCCCCCCTCAAAGCTTCCTCTCCCGAGCAATGGGGATGAAGAAGCCAAAAGCCCTACCTGTGCTTGACCGTGCTTTCGGTCGCGATTTACACCCGAAGCCGGTAGGCGATCCTCCTAAGAGGCTACTGGGGGGAAAAAGTCCAGAGGCATACTCGGGGACCGAACGTGGGG
>NW_010099398.1:0-2844 GCF_000699245.1 Pterocles gutturalis | reverse complement strand
CCTCCTAAAGAAGCCATGCTGCTCCGGGAGTGAGAGGACTCCAGCTTCATGGTATCGGCCAGGGACACCTGGTATTTGATGCATTCCTTCTCATCCTGCCGGGTGGAACCGGTGGAGCCGGGAGTAGAGATGGACGGATCCGGGGATACATCTTTAGGAGGGGTCGGTGGGAAGGTGAAAAGGTGCGGGCTGGAGTGGCCGGCGGATAAAGTAGAAGAAGAAGCGGGTGGATAGACGGAAAGGGGTCCAGGTGAGCTGTGATGAATGGATGTCTTGGAAAAAGGGCTGAGGTTCCAAGGGGAAGCGCTGTGGTGGCTGAGCAGATCCTTGTTCCCTGCCCTTTTTGAGCCGTGCAGCAGCGGGGGGCGGCACACCTGGCTCCCTGCTCGGAGAAAACACAGCGAAAAGCCCGTTAAACACCCTTTACCACCCTTGCAAAGCCCCCCGTGGGGGTACCGGGCCGTACCCCTCCTTCCCTCCTTCCCAAAGGGTTCATCATGCATGGGGGGAGCAAGCAAAATTACATCTGATGTGATTGCAACGATGTAAACCCCCACTCTCCTTTAAAAATTAAAATTTAAAAAGCTAGAATAACCAGAGCTGGCAGCCCCGACCCTGCTCAGGAGCGGGTCTGCAGGTCGAGACCCCCCCAAAAAGGGATGCCAGTCCTGGCACATGGAATTTGGTGAGACCTGCTTCACTCTCTCCCTTTTTCCAGACAATCCCACGTGGACTTTGAAGTGAAGATCCTGCCTGAAATTGCCAAGCCCCGACTGCAGAAATTATTTCTTCTTTTCTTAGCTGGAAAATAATTTCCCAAACGCAGCCGTGGGCTACAAACCCTGGGAATATTCTGGCCAAACGAAGAAGACCAGAAGATGCCCACGGACGTGAAAATAACCTTTCTAACAGAGCAGCTAAACTTTGCAAACCGCCTAGTTTGTGTTTTTTTCTTCCACGAGGCTGCACATAACTGTTAGATGGCTTTTTCGTGGCGATATGGCACACGCAGAGGGTACCAACCGTCTCAAAAGATACTCTCCATCCCCTTCTTATGACAAGAGACCTTTCATTTGTATTTCAAAAGACAGACCTGAAACTTGCTGAAAAGCCCGCTTATGCAGTCAAACCTTGTTTCCTTTGGTTATAAATGCTCTAAAGGGATGGTACCTTATATTTTAAATTAATCGCTGCCTTTGCTAAAATAAATATATATCCAAATAATCAAACCTACCCAAATGCACAGCAACTTGCACATTGCTATGAGATTAAAAACACTGTTATTCAACTGGAGGAGAGTAAGTTTGTACTGGTAATAAAGCCCTGGAAATGCATTGACATCTAGAGAGCCTTAACTTCTGAAGGTATCGTGATATTTGTCTAGAGACTGCTAAATATACAGAACGAGAGATGCAAACACAGATCTTTAGATCCAGAGGTAGTTAAAGAGCTGGCGCAGTGTGGACATATATGTTTGCATGGGAGCTTGTGTGTGTCTAAAAAAAATCTCCAAGCTAGTTTTTCTCGTACCAGGCATTTGTGAACAATACTGAAAGTAACTGCTCGAAAGGAAGGGAAGGTGGGTTATACGAATAGAAAGGGTCAAGATTCATTATCTTCTCCAGGAAGTAGCATAGTAAATAATATTCAGGCTAGATCAGAGAGACCGCATTTCCACTTTCTGCTGATATATTGGGGAAAAAAAAGAAATGAAAAGAAAAGAAAGAAAGGACAAAGGCTGCTGATCCTTAGAAATAATTGTTTTAAAGGGACTAATAGCAGAACAATGCAGTTACTGAGCGGAGCCTAATGCAGACTCGCACTCAACAAGTAGCCGAGGGCTGGGAGCAGCCCCCTGAGCCCGGCTCGGCTCCATCTCCACTCGCTCATCCCACTTTGTTCTCCTTGATTTTGGGCTGATTTTCACTGCAAACCTCAGGCTTTTTAGATTTCACCACTACAGAGGTCACTGTCCGGCTTCACAAATCAGCGTCTGCTTTTTCCCCTCCTTTTCATTTTTTTCCTTTTTTCCCTGTTTTCTAACCATACAGGTAAACTCCACCTATAAATACTGGATCTCCCCAATTCTTTATAAATAGATGGCACCAAAACACTCAGCCCTCTGCAGACCTGGGCCGCACTGGCCACAGGTATTTCACCTCCTTTCTAAAAGCTGTGACCCAGGAACAAAATTCACTTTGTTGATCATTACCTTCCTGCAGGAAAACACACCAGGTCTGATACTCAGTTACACCACGGGATTTAATTTTTTTTCCCTTTTTTTTCTTATTTTTAACACTCACCATGGTGCGGCCCTGCGTGCATGTGCAAAACACTTTCGACCCAAGCCTAACAAGCTCACCAAGTGAGAATGAAATAGCCCAAGCGTGAGGACAGCTGGGTCATTTTCACACCCCTGCTCACCAGTTTGCTTTTCTTCTGCAGAGCAGCTTAATCGTGCAAAAACTAAACAGCGTATGAAAACCCTAACTAACCTAATTAAAGAGGGGTGGGGGGACTAAAGCAAAAGAGAGAGGGGAAAGAGGAAGAAAACAAGAGAAAGATGAAAAGGAAAGAAAGAGAAAGAAGGAGACTGAAAGGGGGAAAGGGAGAGAGATGAGTGGAGAGAAAAAACAAGAGGAAGAAAGAGAGCAAGAAAAAAGATATAGAGATATAAAGAACAAAATAGAGAAATAGAGAAAGAGGGAAAGAAAGAGGGAAATAAAGAAAGATAAAGAAATAGAGAAAGATAAAGAAATTGTGAGAGAAAGAGAGAAAGAGAGAAAGAAGAAAATAAAGGAAGGAACCCTGGATTTTGATTTATTTCCACTAAACCAACCCCAA
>NW_010099397.1:16596-20752 GCF_000699245.1 Pterocles gutturalis | reverse complement strand
GATTTCTCAGTAAATGGTGATGTGCATGTAGGGCTGACAGCTTTGATGTGTTTCCCTGTGGCATAGAGTGCTGCCATGGAGCATGAAAGCCTGGTTTCTTTGGCATTTGGCTGAGAGTGGTGCAGCTCAAGGGTATGCAAAAGAACAAGAGAAAAGAGCAGAGAGGCATTCTCCACGGACTATTGTCTTGTTCCTAAAGCAGCTGGAATGTGAAGGCAGTATGTAAATGTAATAGCCTGCATATTTCATATTGGTGGGGACTGTAAAAAGGTGCCCTTGGTACAGAGCAAGGATCCAGTCTGACAGAATATTCACAGCACCTACTGACTGCATGTAACAGTCTTGTCTCCTGTCATGACAGTCTGGAGCCTCCCTGTAACTCCCCTCTGAAAGCTTCACTCAGGTTGTGACTGATGAAATCTTAAGGATGCTCGGGTGAGCACTTGGATGCAGAAACCTTGGGTCTGCAGAAGGTGGGGTGATGATTTTGTAGGTGACTTGTGCTTTTTGGTTTTTTGAACTGGTAAGGTTCCAGGTGCCTCGGCACTGTGCTGTGGCTCACAGTTAAGATTCTAAGGCAAGGACTTCAGTCAAATGTGTCCATTAACAAGTGGTATTACTTCTCATCACTGTGTGCAGCTGGGGTTGTCTCCAGTACCTGGCTGTTTTCCAGCTGTAAGACTGTTTTGTTAAGTTCATCTATCTTTGCGGTTTTCTTTGGACTAGTTGCAGAGCTGTTAATTTTTTTACTGTTAAATCTCTTCAGTGTTTTCATCCAGAGAATGCTGCATTCTGGTGGTGAAGGGAATAGTTCTTGTACTTGGTTTGTCTGTCAGTTCAAAGCTGTGAAGAGGCTTTGTTTGTCTGTGGTGTGTCACAACACTCCATGATAAGCCTACTGTCTCCCTTGACAGAGGTGCTAACTTTGCAGTGTGAATTATTTTTGCTGCCTGCCCACGCAGCCAGGCTGGACAGGTAATGTACAATGACACTATTTTCTTCAGTTCCTTTTTTTTTTTTTTTTGTATACTGTCAGCTTCCTTGATCTGAAGTATCAGTTATGGTCTCTGATTGTGTTAGCACCCCTGGATCAATTTGCTACTCTCCCATGTCTACTCTGTGACTATTTACTAAGCCGTGACACCTGTGGCTGAAACACTGCTGCCTTCTTGGTGGTGTTTTTCCACATCCCTTCCAAGCTGACTAATAGTCCATTTTTTTTTCCATCATATCCTAGCTCTTTAGTTCTCATCGACTCATGGTGATACCCTGCCTAAAATCACGTGGCACTTAGCAGCAAATCCATTTCCTGGCTCTTTGGTAAGAGGAAATGTTGATGAAATTAAAAGTCAGGATTGCTTCTGGAGACGGAAACAGCTTGTGTGAAGTTGTGGCTGCTTCAGGCCAGTCTCTAGTGTATGTTTTTTTCCTGTCTTTTATACAGTTCTGTGATTCTAATTACTTGAGTCTCAGGAAAGGTGCAACCTAAAATATGTACAAAACTTGGCTCCACTTTGCATTGAATATCAGCAAAGGGTATTGAAATAAGAATGATGAGTACCCATTTTTTTTTTCCATGGGAAATACTAGAAATAAAGCTGACATAGTATGGAGGTGGCAAGGTGTGCCTGTTCTCAGGACAGCCAGTTTGTGGGTTTCAGCAGGTGAAAGAGCTGTTAGCTGTAACTCAACAGCTTGTTCTGAACCATCTGGCAGATGGTTCTGCTTACTAAATTTTAAGGAACCTTGTGCTCCATGGCCAATACAGTCAGTGCTTAAGGGAGGGCTTGTATGCTGGGTATCAACAAGAGTTATACCACTGCATCTGGTCAGTGTTGAGTGTTTAGAAATCTCACCTAGGTAGCTACACTCTCCAAATGATTGGTGAGGCAGAGCAAATATTAGTCACTGCAGACTAAACTACAGTGTGTTTAATATTGATCTACATGTACCTGCAGAACCAATAGTTCAACCCTTTGCTGACAAAGCATTTCAGGACAGGGAGTGGGAAGATGGACACAATGCAGAAGCTGTGGCTGATTTTTAAGTTCTGATTTATTAAGTTACATGTGCACTACTTTAAGTGCAAAACACAGCATGTACGTTACTGGATGAGAAGCTAGCCTGAATATGGAAAAAAAAAGTCTCCAGTGTGTAGTGTTTTAAACACTTACTGATTTACATATACTTATATACAAGTTACCTGTTAGCCAAATGTTACTGATATTTATATGAGGAGTGAGACTACAAGTCATTTGGCCTTAAACTTGAAAACTAGGCATCCTAGTTGTTTTGAATCATTATTTGTGAAGCGTTGACAAATTGCAAAAACTGACTAACTGAAGCATCAGGTGTGGAGACAGGTAAAGATCTGAAGTATTCTACTACAATATTAAATCCTACAAAGTAATGTGTCCTTAAAGATATTGTGGGGAACTTATGACAAAGGTAGGAACATCTAGTTGTGCTTCCTTGTTCCTTAGTTTACGTTCTAAAATACTCAGTCCTGTCAAAAAGAAAAGGTTTGTGCTGGTGTGAGTTCTCTTCAGGTTTTGATTCTGTATCAGCTGTTCTGGATGAGTCTTGCAAGCCGTAACAGAGATTTCATTTTTGGTGCCATGTGAACAGAAATAATTACTAATATTTTGTTTTCAGGGTATCTAATCCTTCTAGAGATAGGATAGTTAATTTGTATTTGCCTTACATGTCAAATATAAAACCCAGAGAGGGATAAAGATTTCTGAAAGTAGAACAAGCTACTGCAGTACCTCTTTCTCCCTGCAAAGTAGTGGAATGATGGTGCTCCTTTTCTTTTGTCCTCATGTATATCCCCAGAAATTAAACTTGGTAAAGTTTCCTGTGCAAGGCAATTGTTATTGGGCAACTGTTGTTATCCCAGCTTGGAGTAAAGATGTTCTGGGAGCAGAAATTATTTAGCAACAAGCCAGTTATAACCCTTCTCTTATGGGAAACTAACAGAGAGATACTTATTGCAGTGTGTGATAGGGTTTATAAACTGTAATGAAGCATCAGTGTTCTAATATCTTGGTCTCCTTATCTGCTTAAAGCTTTCCATAGAGTCATGTCTCACTCATGTAACTTGAGCCAGGCCTTTCTCTTTCTATGGACCTTGGGTAAAAGGTGAATGGGCTAGTAAGAAGAAAGTGAATGTTCTTTAAATAAGAAAGCAATAGCCAGGCAAATCCCAGCTGTATAAAGCATGCTTAACCCTTGCCAGAAATATTATAATCTCTAATTTAGAAGCAGCTAGTCTGCAGCCAAGCTGGCTCTGGAGGAAAGATGTAAGTGTTTGATCTCAGCTGTGTTACCACCTGTATCACGCCAGGGAAGTTAAATGCACTGAAAGAGCTCCACCTACCATTGATTTTATTTCTCCAAATGAAGAATGTGTTGATAAATGGCTGATGAAATGAGGTAGCAGTGGGTAAATGGGGCCCCCCTACCATAATCCTTTTTTTCTGTCTGGAGCCACTAACCCTGGCACCATTAAAAGAGATGCTGCTTTGTGGTAATGGCAATGCTATGAAGGTGAGTGGTGGGCCAGTTCTTGCTATTTGAAGTAATGGGATGAAAATCTGAGATATAATAAAATCATTTAGAAGCAGGAGAAAAATATATTGCTTTAAGAGCTTCAGGACTTGCTATTGCATTCCTTCTGGCCCCCATGCCAGTGTTCGTTTCCAAGAGACCTCCTTAGATAAAATGGCTTAGAATGGGAAATAGAGTTGTACTGCACTGGCACAGTAAAGCAGGAAGAAGCCCTGAACATACAGGCCAGTGTGAAAAGAGGGTGTGCAGTGCTTCCAGGCTTCTGAAAGTAGCTTGAAAAATCATCAAAATGCCAAAAGAGAGAGGCACAAGAGCAGGCTTCTTCACCTGTATCTGCTGTCACTGAACAGAGAGACAATCTCCCAATGTGTCATTTAAGCAAGGTTTTGTGTCCTGATGTGCCAGTTATCCATTGCCTAGAGTCTTGGGAATACCCTGCACTGGAGCTCTTTCTCACTAAAGCTACAGAACCTTAATTCAAAGAGTGATTAAGTGGAGCTTGCTTCAGTGGAGAAACTTGGCTTTATTGAAGATTGCTGCTCTTGAGCTTGTTCCCTGAGGTCTTTGACTGCAAATACGGTACAGA
>NW_010099397.1:0-16565 GCF_000699245.1 Pterocles gutturalis | reverse complement strand
AAAGAGTGTTGAAAACAAAACTGAAGAGACAGAAACCCAGCTAACTTAGCATGTGCAAGTTAAGAGCTCAAAGTAATGAATGAATGGCATTGAACTAAATGGAGTTAATCAGATTGGGCTGTTCAATAGGATATCAAAATCTACAAGGATCAGTAACCTCAGAACTGTTGTGTATCAGTTTAGATGATGTACGCTGACCAGCTGGTTTGTCTAATCTTTCATTGTCCAAGATGGTTGGCACCAAGATAAAAGGAACTAAACAATGTTAAATGCGAGGAATGATATATCTAAGTCCTTAACTGCAAAGTGAGACGTACCTGGCAAAACCTCAGTTGTGTCCCAGCTATGTGAAGTGGCCCAGCAGGGTCTCCATGGAAGACAGCATGCACAGATGGCTGAAGTGTCTTCTCTGGGTGATTTGGGAGTACTGGAAGAAGTCTGGGAACAGGCTGGTTAAAACTCATCGTGTTAAAGAAGTGCTATGCTGGAAAAGGGACTTCTCAGATATAGCTCTCCATTAAAAATGTACTTGTGAAATACCATACTGTTCACTGGAAAGACCTCTGGAGGGGGAGAAAGGGAAAATGAGGCAAAGATGACTCCCTAAAATAACTCTGAAAAGCATTAAGAGTGTAATACTGAACAAGACCTTTCCTATATCTTATATCTTGCATTATTTTCAATTCTGCTAGTATCTGGATTCTGTAGAGACCACTTCCTTTGCCATTCCAGGCATCTTAGATTGTTATTTCTGAAATGAACTGCAAGTATTAAGCATCTAGCTCCTTTGAATTTAATTCCTTTGGACCTTTCAGAAATCACAGACCAGGCCTTTAGTTGGCTTTTGCTCTTTCCTCACAGGTGTCTTTAACATATTAGAGTTATTTTTGTGACATGGACTCAGAGAGGTTAAGTACAAAATTTAGTAATTACTATTATTTTGCCTGTATAATTCCAGAAGTGACTATGTTTAGTTTTTACTATAGATTCAGTTCAGATTGAATTGGTTTGAGTGGAGTGATGAATGATGCCTTGGGTAGTACAGGCAACTTGCGGTGTACAATAGTGCTTTATTTTACACATCTATCAAAGAAATAACTGGTGTGTTGGAAATGACACATGGATTTCTCTCTGGCAATAAAGCACCTGGCTGTCTGTGTTATATTATAGTGATGGTTGCAGTATAACAACCTTGATAGATAAAACAGTAGCTAACCTTTGGGCTGGGACATTTAGGTCACCAGTTTAAAATTGGAGACCATCCATATCAGCTTACACTTTCATCCTTGTCATCTAATGCTCAGCTTTTGTTGTTCTGTGTGCCTGAATTTCCACATACTACAGAAGTTGTGTTGCCTATTTAGTGAACAAATGCAGTATTTTCTCTGATTTGCCACATTTGCTTTGTACTTCTACTTGCGCTCATCCTCTCCTCTGAGAGTCCGTATTTAACATTCTTAACTGCAGTGCACATCAAATTCATCTCTGTGAAGATGAACATTTGAACATGATGGTGAGTGAATGATTGACAAGGTGCGAGTATTTTTGTGTCAAGGCTGTGACATGTCATTTGTTGAAAATGCTATTCACCTGAAAGCTGTACTCATCTGAAATCTGGGAGAGTTAAGAATATGCCAGATTCTCAGAAGGATGCTGCTTGATGTCTAGTGGCACCATTAGTGACATTTTGATGCTAATGAAGAAGGGAGCACTTTCTGCTCTGAAGTTATGTTTTTTAAGGTTAGAAAAGGATGCTTTATGAAGTCCATGCTACACTGTTGCAACCCAGGTAAACATCCAGTTTTGCAGTAGATAATGAAGTTACAGTTTGTGGATTGCTGTGTTCTATAGAGTGTTTGCTGATCACATGGTGTTGAAAATTGCATGAAAGACAACTGACACAGTTTAAATGCTTCTCTGCTAGAGCTTCACTGTGCACGCAATTGCTCAAGGTGCTACAGGGATATTAGAGGTTTGTTAATGGTGAAGAGGAAAATGTTGGGGAGGTTATGTCTCTATTAAAATTATGTTCTGTAACTTGAAGTCTTAAGAATTGCAGAGATAGCTTAACCTGAGTTAATGTGTATTCCCTAGTGTGAAAACCTAGTGTTGCCAATATTGGGTGCAACTACTCAGCTCTCAGAAGCACTACTGTTAATTAGCAGCTGTTTCCCTGTTTTGTGGGTATATAAGCCGACAATGAGCAAGTCCTGTTTTAAGAGCTGTGTCAACATGAATTTACTAATCTAAAACTACAGTCTTCCTGATGCATGGAGCATGTCTTGAATTTTACTTCTGAATGAATCGGCTACGTCAATTGACACTTCACTACAATGTTGCCTTAGTGAATTTGTAGGACTGGGAGATGAAAAATACTTCCTACTATGTGATTTTTAGGTTTTTTCCTCGAAGTCTGATATGGTCTTAAGTATTTAAAAGTCAGTCTTTTGCCTAGATGTTTTACATCTTTCAGACTTGTGTTTCTTAGCATTGTATAGGAGTGGCCACAGAAGTCCTAAGCAAGTTCGGTTTAAGAAAATATAAAAATAATGACATCTTTTAAATCACTCTGCAAGGAACAGTGTTGTTTCTTCAAGGTTAGTGGCTTTTGTTGGTGTTTTTTTTTTTCTTTGTTTGTTTGTTTTGGTTTTTTGTTTCCCTCCCTAACAGACTTTTTGAAAAAGGAATTAATTTTGTCTAGGCAGAGGAGAGGTGGGAAGGTCCTGTGGAGACCAATCTGTCCTGGGAGTAGAAGTCTTCTACCTTGTGTCTCTGGCTGTAGATTTCATCATACCCACTTCTTACCCATACTGATGAGTTGCTGCATCTCTCTCTCTTTGATATTCTGGAGCCACAAGTGGTCTGACTAACAATAGCAATACTGCTTGAAAGATCAGAGCGCTGACCATGCATAGCCATGGCTACTGTTGTTCCATTTGATGAATGCACCATATGCTGGTTGCTTTGCTTTGACCGTTTTTTGGGAACAAAACTCATTAAAACCTTTTCATTGCTCTTTTCTGGAGGCAAGGCTGAGGAGGGAGATAGAGGAGCACCCTCCTGCTATACTGTCTCCATGAAATTGCTGCTGCAGATGCTGTCTTGGCTGCTGGTAAGAGTGTCAGAAATGGCAGCAGCCTTCTGCAAGTGGTTTAAAAATAGACATGTTTGGTTGTGCTTGTTCCCTTAAAGGCACACTGTCAGTTTGATTTGGTCCCAACAATTTAACTTGGTTGCTGTCAGCTATACCAACTCTTCTGAGCTGCCAGCCAGTTTGGCCAGCTCTGCAATGTGTTTGATATTATTTTACAGGCAAATGCGCTTTGAACATAACACAGTAAAGTTTTACTAAACCTAGTAAATCGATGATACATTTTCTTTGCTTGGGTCTGTTGCCATGAAAGTGAGGCACAGCTAGTGTTCCCTTGTCAGTATTGTCACCCTTGCAGTTGAAGTCCTTGTGCAGTCAGGTTACTGGCATTAAGTTCAGTTATGCTTGTACTTTCAAAATATGCCTCTGTTCTTCCCCATACTGCCTCACCATTCAGGATACTGCTGTTTTTCTGAGACAGAAATTCCATTCTTCTCTTTTTCCTCTTCTTATCAAAATTAATTTGATCAATACAGTGGGGTATGATTGGAAACACACAGCTCCCACCTCCAATGTATCTTCTATACCCTTAAAACACAAGGTTGCTTTTAAGGGTGAGAGTGGTTCTTTGAAATTATGAAGTTTCTTGGGGTTTTGTCTTTTGCAACTTCCCCTCTTCAGAACAATACGATACCATGCTGCTTCTGTCAGGAGGCAAATAACAAACTTGACTTGCAGTACCTCTGCCAACAAGAGTGTTGTTATCAACCATTTTTGTCAGAGTCAAATGTCCTGGCTCTGTCCAATGTCACCACAGATTGTATTATATCCCTGGAGAGCAGAGCAGCTACAGTTGCATGACTGCAGTGACTAGTAAGGACATCCAGGTTTCAGTCCTGAAAACTTCCCTGTTTCATTTTCTCACTGCTTGTAATATTTGTTCCCCTCTGTGCAGTGGTATGAGCTTGACAGCACTGAGCAAAAGCTGTGAAACTGACTGAAGCAGGCTGAGAGGGGATTATTGAAATTATTTCATGCAATTACATCTGGCTTTGCAGTGGTACTGTTAATTTAATTTCTTCCTCCTTCGCCATCTTCTCCATGTTAACTGCTTCTTTCTCCTCTGCTGCCTTACTACCCCTCTCTTTGACATGTCCCCATCCCTTACATCAACTATCACTTCCATCTAGGCCCTCTAGCCTCTTCTTAGCTTGATTTCCACTTGTCTAATCTTTTTTTCATTAAGAGTTAGATTTTTTTTTTTTTTTGCTGGTGTCTCTAATCTTCCCTGTCTCCTGACTTTGAGAGTTCAGCATTGATTTCAATTTCAAATTTCATTGATTTAATTGATTTCAAATGCCTGGAAGGCTTGAGCAAACAGGTATCTCCTCATGGTAATGAGTTGTTACCACCCTCCCAAATGTGCTTACTTGTGGTCAGTTCTCACAGTTGCTCTGATTTGCATTCTTTGATCAAACTGTGCAGAGCAGGGCAGCATTCAGGGGTTCTCTCCCTACTTCTGATGGATGGACAGGTCAGGCCAGGTGCAGAAGGCTCCCCTCTGAAAGGAGTCTTGAAATGCTATTGTGGTAATTTAAGTCCCTGAAGGTATACCAGATTGAGACACTTACCATCAAGTGTTTTCACTTGTTCCTTCTCAGTGTTCACTCTTGGTTTAGTTGTGCTTTAGTGAGATTCCTGATGCATCTTGTGTCAGGTGAGTAGGTGCTGGAGACAACTTGCCCCATGTATCCATAAACAGTTTTTAAAATAATGGCAAGTCCATCTCTCTTGGACACTGATGTTCATTCTTGGATCTGTGGGTAGGTTCCAGAAGCCTGGCAGAAACCTAATGCTGTGCTAATGTATAAAAAGGGTAAACAAGACAAACCCTGTAATTATATCCCTGTCAACTTGATGTTGATCCTGGGCAAAATAATGAAATAGCTGATAAAGGGATTTGAGTAGCAAAGAGTTAAAAAGACTAATATAATTGACATCAGTCAAGATGGCTTTATGGAAAACAGCTCCTGTCAAACTAACTTGATATCTCTTTTCTTACAAATTTAGTTGATTTAAAGAAAATACTCTAGACATCTCTAAAGCAGTTGACTTCCTACCACAGGACATTTTGGGGAAAAAAGTAATACAGAATTAGCATAGCACACACTAATGACACTGCCAACTGGCCAGCTGTGACAGATCTCTAAAT
Source organism: Pterocles gutturalis (assembly GCF_000699245.1). Classification (NCBI taxonomy): domain Eukaryota; kingdom Metazoa; phylum Chordata; class Aves; order Pterocliformes; family Pteroclidae; genus Pterocles; species Pterocles gutturalis. The sequence goes on along the minus strand of NW_010099397.1, from coordinate 11,262 downwards.
GTGATGGTTAACAAGGAATCACTGCTGGGGTGTTTCTAGTAAGGTCCTGCAGCATTGGGTTCCTAGCTCTATGTTGTTTAGTTTTTTTTCTAATAGGTGGATGTGGAAGAAAATCTCAGATCATTAGTGAAGAAGTCTGCAGATATACACCCCTCAGTCTTGTGTCAACAAGGAAGATGGTGTTCTGCAATAACAAATTTCCAAGCCAGTAATACCATATAGGAGAATATAAGCAAGCAAACGTCGAGCCTCTTAATTGGGCCAAAAGTTAAATTTGTCATCTAGAAGCTAAAGAGGTAATGATTGCAGAGTGGGAGAGCCTTTAGAGAAGGAAAGGACTCTGAGAGGCACTGGGGGCACTGCTGAATAACCAATTCCCAAGTTACCACAAGGATTAGTAAAGTCTTTGGATGTGAAAATGAGGGATTGTTAAATGAGAGTCAGGAGGTAATGCCTTTGTCACTGGTGCAATTGCTTTTGTGATAGTGTGCCCCGGTCTAGTTTCAACAGTGCTAGAAGGATGCTGATAAATTAGAGAAGGATCAGAGGCAATCTGTCACAATGATTAAAAGGTCTGAAAAACATGTCCTTTAGTGACATGCTCTGAGAGCCCAATCTGTTTTGGCTTATTGAGCAGAGGTTTAAAGGTGGCTTGACCAGTCTATAAGTACATATATAAGGACCAGAAATGTTCTTTCATCTAGGTGACAAGTGTATTGTGATTACTGCTAGCTGGAAGTTGCAGCTGGACAAATTTAGGCTAAAAGAAAGAGCTGTGTTTGAAAAGAATGAGGGTAATTAACCACTGGAGTGTTTTACCAAGGATTGTTGTAATGGATTCTTCTTCAGTGGCAATTTCACCCTCTCTTGACAGTGTACTCTAGCTGAAGCAGGGAATTCATTCAGGGAATGGTATGATCTGTGTTTTATAGGAGGTCAGAGAGTACATGATTGGTTTGGTGTTGTCTTGCTGTAGGATCTCTGAGTGCATTACAGCAGTTCTTGGCAGTGCTGGGTAGTTCGCCCTGTCCAGGATCGTTCTCATGCATTAATATTTCAGGCAGAGAATCTCTCTTGTTTTAACTTCTATAAAATGGATGCAATTTAAGAAAATTAGACATTGTTTCACATAATGAATAACCTTGATTTTATCAATTTGCAACTCTATTTTCTGCAATTTGACAAGTTTAAATGGCATTCAAGAAGCTTTTCATGTAAGGTGTCACTCTGTTTCCTTACTAATGCCTGAGCAAGTACCTTGCCTATTGTCAGATCGTTAATTCTGTGTTATTAAGTGCTCAGGTGCTTCTTCATTGAAAGGAATGTCAGTTGCCATGTGGAATCATTTGGATTAAAAAGCTGGGCTGTCAGAGGGCCCTCTGCTCCTCCAGACTAGCATCTGACAGCATGAGAGTCTTTTTTCCAGAAGTTGGCCTATTTTTTTAAACAATATTCCCTTCCCTCCAGAAAAAGCTACAAGCAATCACTAGAAAGGAATCCACATCCCACTTGAGTGTGCGACACATACAGATACATGTGTACACACAAGTCCTTCCTGCTTCATTTAATAGTAATGCAGAGGGAGGAAACTGCTTGTCTCTGAGTTCAGATTTTGTGGTTGTTCTGATGATGATAATAGCTGTCTAGTTTAGAGTGTGGCAGGGTTCAACTGCTTGCCTGACTTCATCTCTTGAAAGAGAAGCACTGCTTTAGGACTTGGGTGACTTGACATCGTCTGTTTAGGCTGACAAAGGCTTCTGGTGTGACCGTAAACTTTTGTGTCTCAGTTTCCTGTACTCAGGGATGTGAATACTGTTACTGGTTTTCCCCTAATCTTTTGTTTGTCTTGCCTTGATACGTTTAAGGACTTTGTGGCAGGGCCTTTTCCTGAGGGCCTCTGTGTATAGCACAGCAGAAGGACTCAAGAAACTTCACTTTCCAGCTCACAGAGCATCCTGTAATTGACTATTGTACATATATTTGGGGCCTGGGTACTTTTAGAGCTGCCTGGAGGCCAGGCTGAGTGAGAGTGTTTGTGTAACGTATGCATATACAGGTACCTTAGAAGAACTTTCCAGAGCCTGGGCCCTTTGTGAAGTCCTTTGCCCCTCTAGCAGCACAGGTTTGACTCTGCCTCTGCTGTGGTCAGGTAACAGGATGCCTGGTGTTAGATCAGTGGATACCGTGGATGCAGAGTAAAATGCAGTTGTGTACAAGACTTTTCCAGCTGTCTGCATCTTCATGATGATCTTTTTGATCAGGTGCTAGATAGGATCTGTGTTTCTGGAATAACTGAATGGTAGCCTAGACAAAGGGAAGTATATGTGGAGGAGGAGGCTCCTGTGGGCAGTCACAAGGTAGTCAAGAGTAGTCCTGGAGGAACAAAACCAGCACTTGCACAAGCGGAGCTGATCTCGTTGCTTGGTTTTCAGGATGCCTTATTCTGAAATAGCCAGGTGTTAAGCTGGGCCATACCTACCTCTGATATGACCACACAGTCAGTGTGGTCACAAGATAATCTGATCCTAACACCTTTAATTTATAACTCTGGCTTTATGGCATTTCTCTTGGTGAAAACTGCATGCCTCCAGTCTGGAGTGACATATCCCTTAGAAGCTGAAAGAAATTGAGGCCTTTTAATTTTTTCAGTATTGGTTTCCACACTGTCATCTGGGAGTGCATTCCTTATGCTCTGTTTGATTCTGTCTTTTGCCATTATTGAGACTGTCTCTGTAAAGTAGGGACCCCCTGTCCAAATATGAAATATAAAGAGGTAGGTGGGGAATCTGTTGTTAATTGTGCACTTCAGTGTCATTCAGCTACTTGCATAATATCGAATTAAAGTGGTTATATTCTGCTGTCTCTCAAACTCTTTATTGGGAAGCTAATCGGGTAAAAGCAAGTCAGCTTTAAATCCTTGACTGTCTCTGGCTTCACGGCTTCCTCTATTGGCAAAACTTCAAAAATGTCCCAGTTAAGACACTTGTGTGTAAATACTCTCTCCTGTGGTTCACAGGAGGATCCCATTCTTCTCTCTCCAGAATAGTTGAATAAAAAGTTTAATTTTTCCTTGCTTGACTAACTTCTGATTTTAGCCTAAAGATGTGTGACTCAATATAGAGGCTAACCGCCCTGCATTATTATTTAACTGTTTAAAGAAATGTTATGTGGGGTGTGTGTAACATTGAAGTCCATTCCTCAGCTATCCTAGGAGAGTATTTAATAGAACCTGTCCTCCTGACATCAACCGTAGTTAGTTTTTTTTTATATAGAATGTGTGTAATCATATGCTGCAATGTCCAGTCTTTGAAAATAAGTTGGCTAATGTTGATTGAGTACCAAATATAAATTTGACCTTTGAAGTTCGATCCATCAGTTTATCTGATTTGCTGGGGAAAGACAGACAAAGAAGAATTACTTGGACAGTTATGTAAAGCAGGGAGTCTTGTGAGATTACACAGAAGTTGTCAGGAAAATAATTAAAAGTGGAGAAAATAAGTAATGATTTATTTTCTTTACTCTGAAGTAGAATTGAGCTGCTTGCAAAGCCTGGATAAAATTTCTCTTGGTTTTGGGAAGTCTGGATCTGAATGTAATGTTCATATCTTAATCTTGCTTGCTTTCAGCCCAGTGACTTGATGAAGGTGCTCATCTGTAGTGTCTCTGGTAGGCAATGTGAATGTCATTAGTAAGCAGTAGATAGGGTAGACTAGAATTTTGTAATGTGGCCTACTGCTTTTAGTCACCTTTCTGTTGGAGGCTGCTGTCATTCAAAGTATAGTTTGATCACAACTTAAAGAAGAGTACTGTGCTGCCATGGAACTTTTGTTTTTCTTGTTGTTCCCCCTCAAAAAAATTAATCTTTCAGGTAGAAAGCAGAGGTTTGGAGAAAAAGAAATACAGAGAATATTTTCAGTTTCTCACTTCAGCAGAATAAAATGCTGGTTTATGAGTTTGAATGAGGTACCTTGTAAGGGGGTGTGACTAATGGTATATTATTTCTGGTTTTGGTCTTGGTGCAGTGTTCAGGAACTATTGTCTTGTATGTCAGGGCTTTTGACAAAGAGAAGTTGTAGATTTCAAGTGTGAAAAATGCTTTTGAAGTACTGATTCTTGATTTACTTAGCTGATTTAAAAATAAAAAATAAAGATTTGTTCTTCCTAGGAATTCTGCCAGGCATCACTATTTGTTAGCAGCAAATAACTTATTTTAAAAAAAAGGGGGCAAAGAGACCCTTAAGTATGCTAGACATGAAAAAAATGGCATATGTACTAAAACCTATATAAATTCAAAATGCCACTGGGAGAACAGGACACTTAATGGTTACACAAATCTCAAAGTATGTTCTTTTCCACAAAGGACCACGCTTGATTTTGAAACGAGTTAATGCATGATCTAAGTTTCAAATTTGCAAATCTTGGTGGATTCTGCAAGGGTATGGAGCTATGAATATCATATGCTGCCATTTAAATCCTTAGTTTGTATGAAGGCACGTGCGTAAGTAGCAGTGCTTGAATTTGAGCACTGAGGCTGAACAGTAATGTTAGGAGGAACCTACTAATTGGGACTTTAGTTCATAGGCCATGTTGAAGTTTTTTTGATGAATAGCTTGATATAGAGGCTGATTTATTTTTCTTCTTACTGTGTGAAACTTTCACTGTTCATTAAAAGAAAGATTAATGAAAAGAAAGAAAAAAATCATTATTTTTCATCTTGTGTATCTGCAGTCCCTTGACTTTGACTTTTGTTTTCAGTGACTTCTGACCTGAATTTATTTTCTAGTTTCTCATGGTGTTGCAGCAAAACTATGAACTTGGTATGGTTTTAGTACACTTTTATTTGTCCCTCCAGCACTGTCTAAAAGACATCTTCAGAAAGTGTAGTTTTAATGGACTGCAAAACCTGGAGAATCTTGCTTTGTTCCTTATGTTTTGAGCAGCTTTATATATTGCCCTGTTGGCATTCAGCACTGCTGCAGTGGAATGAAAGGAGGGACCGACTGTCTGAATAGATGTAGTGTGCAGGAGAGTGAGCACTCAAGTTTGGACTCTGAAAAGCCACTATTGACTTCTTAAAGCTGATTGTAGTGACAGTCTTGCCAGGTTGTGTCCTAACAAAGGGCAGTTACTTCCAGATGTCCTAAAAGGCTGGCTCCGTCACTGGTGAAGTCATTCTGCTGGGAAGATAGCTTGTATTCTGGTTTGGGACATGACCTATGGCTGAGTGATTAGAGGAGACCTGCATGTTGTCCTGGTAATTTCTCTGGTTTGCCAGGTAGCCTGGGGGAAACTGTTCCCATTTCTCGTGTCTGGTTTTGTGTCTATTGAGTGGGGCTGAGGATTCTACCTTCCGTTAAGATCCAAAGTGAAATATCAGTATACAAACCCTTCTCAAGGAGCATTCCCAGTGCAGGAGGATACTTGTCCTGTTGCTTTGATCTACTGCTAAAAAATGCTGCAGAAAGTCTTAGGTGCTGCTTATTCTACCTCTTTGTGTTGCAGACCAGCAAGTGAGCTCCAGGTCAGCTTAAAGCCCAATAGTTTCAAATTTCTAATGCAGTAGAGCAAGAAGATTAACTTTTTTTTTTTTTTAATGAGGTAATTGTTGGTAGAAAAAAACCCCATAGGGGCATCTTTATATGCTTTCTAAAGCCAAGTCTCTGATTTTATAGTCTTTTGGATCAGTCATCACGTAGTGGCTTTGTGAGGCTGTTTTTTCTTTTTCTCTCTTCGTTGCTGCACAGCACTTAAGAGAAGTTAGGACTCAGAAAATTATTTACCCTGAGCACTTAAGAAAGAGTTCCTGAAGCTGTTTAGTTTCTATTATGTACATACTTTTAAGCCTTGTTCTAGTATGTAGAATGCCAGTAGGTGGCAATCAAGAATATGCAGGCTGGTGCCTGTGTTTTGTAGGACCAGAAGGCTTCAACATCAGCATCAGCTCTCAACAGGCATGCAAAACTGGAGCACCTGAAATTAATGGAAACTTGTGCAAAGGTTGGCTTCAATCTCTGCTTAGTCTGTAGTTAAAAATATCTGTTTTCCCCAAGGAACAGATGGGGTTAGCTGTTCATGAAGCCCTTGAAGGTAGAACAGTTGGAATTAAAGCTATAATCTTGCTCTAACTAACCTTTCCACTTCTGGAGCTGCTGAGGGCAGCCCAAGTGTATGTTGGGAGTTGGAGCATCTCCTTGCATTGGAGGGGGATGTGTTCTCAGACCAGCTATGTCTGATGCAGAAATGATGTCTCTGCACGATGACATAAGGAACCTGTATTAGTGCAGCCAGAAGAGAAGCTGTATGTATATATGACTCAAGTAAGTTTGCTCCTTGCAGATCTTGTTTTGCCATCACAGGTTTCCACAACTTTGTGTTGCTTCCAAAGCTAGTCCAATATAGTGAGCAGAGAACTCACTCTGGGCACGTTAAGTGTCGTGGATTGAAAACAACAGTCCTGTAGCTGCACTGAAGTCAGGCAGGGGTAGGATTTTTCTAGCTTCCTTTCCCCCTGTGGGACACGAAAAAAATTACTCTTCACTAATGAAGTTAACGGTTGATAATTTGCTGGTAATTGGATGGACAGATTTATTTTTGGTGCAGTGGGGAAATCCTATTGCTATACATACAATTTCCAATGAAACAGTTTGTAAGATCAAATTGCAACTGACAGTACAGCATTTGCCTTTAACATTTACCAGCATAGCAAATGACTTTTTCCCACATCTGCCCTCAGCTTGATCTTTCCTTATGATAGGACACTGCAATGAAAGGAGAGGGAGAAAGGTGTAAGGATTTCACTTTGTGGAGGCCTTTTTTTTCCAAAAGAAATGGCTGTAGCGTGAGGTTATTTGAAACATTGACTCTTTTGTATTGGTGTTGTTAAAGCATTGTGACCTACATTACTTGAGCACTCTGATCTGCTCCAATTAATGGATCTGTCAGCACAGATTAATTATAAAACTGACAGCCACTTCTAGATGTAGTGGGTGCTGGTGACCTCTAATCTGGAGAGGAAGATGCTGGCTTCTGCTTTGTGTATGATAACATGGTTTGTATGACAGTTTCCACAAAGAAGCATTCATTTTTAAATGACAAATCCCCTGTGCACCATATTTGAATTATTTTTAACAGATTTTAGTTTCTTAATACACTGGAAGTCTCTAATGCCAAATTGATTTATGTGTCTGAAATTTGCTTCTAGTCCTGTATGTTGCTGTACTTCAAAAGAATGCATCAGTGTAATCATTGTTGCATTATCCATTGCTAACTTCATTAGTGAACCTTTCCTGCTGTAAGGTGCTCAGTTTAGAGAGAAAAGCATTGCAGAGGGTAACGCAAATTTTCCAGGCTGTAGCCGCTTGTAAAGAAGGGAAGTTGGCCCTTATTGAATGTTATTCCTGTTGAATGTGTCCTGGATATAACACTGGAAGTGCTAAATGGTTGGCTGAGTGAAGTGCTTGATATATACTTCCCCTCAGCAATTTCTGGACAAAGTTAGTGGGTGATTAGGCTCTTTTGTACAAGATGGTATATAAACACACAATAACAGTGCATTTCTGACCTGAGAGGGAAGAACATGTACAGAGAAATGGGAAGTGAGGAGACAGGCAAAGTGAGGTCCTGCTGTGTGGACAGTGTGTCTGAATAGCAAGCATGCCTTCTGACTGTCCCTTGACCAGTGGTCCCCATGATCTTTTGCTTCCTGACCCTCACACATAGACTATGCTGCTTGAAACTCACTTTTTTTCCCCCCTGTTTTGTGGTATGATGTGCCTCTAGTACATCATCTTTATCCCTTTCCAGCCTTTTCCTTGTGTTCTGGTTTGGGAAATGCTAAGTTGCATCTAGTTGTGTGGTGTTTTTTTTTTTTTTAACTATTGTTCAAGAAATGTCTTGCTGCCTGCTACTTCAGCAAGCGTGAGAGGAGGATCACCTCCTCTTTACGCTTTAGTCTGCCTACAGTAACAAGAATGGCTGTGGCGCTAAAAGGCGGCAGTGCTTGTGCTAACAGCCTGTGTGTAAAGGAGGTGCATTGCATGAAAACTGCTCTGCAAGTAAAGGATATTGTTTGAGCCCCTGTATGTGCCCTTGTGTGGTGGCAGAGAGCAGGCACTGCTCTATAGCAGACAAAGATAATGTTTCTAGTTCCTATGCAGCCTCTTCTTGATTCCACTTGTCTTCACAGATCTGCTTTCAATTGTCTTGATTTCTTCCCTAAGTTTCCAGAGGGAAGACTGAGCTAGGTATTTCAGATGACAGTTTGATTTAGAGGTCTTCTGTCTACTTGTGGATAGCTTATAAGCTTTGTTAAACAGAGTGAAGAAAGGGTGAAACTATCTGCTTTAGTAACTCTTCTGGGTGGGAAGAGGGCAGGGAACTTTACTGTGATTTTGTAGGTTGACTTCTCTGCCTTTATTCCTCTGAGAGGCCTCCATGTTTGCAACTCATGAGCATACATAAGAAGTTAAGATTGTTTTGCCAGTGTACATTAGTTTAAATTAATGCAAGTTAAATTTCATCTGCTAGTGTGTTGGTTGGTCCCCCAACATGTTTCAGGACAATTGGAGTGTCTCAGATTTCATAGCTCTCATCAGCTGAAACAATTTACTCTTGCTGGAAAACTTGGTCTCTGTGTCCACCTCTCTTCTGTGTTAAGCAAAAGTCCAGGAAACAATGGACCCTCAAAACTGGGCTGTGACTTCTCCAAAGGCCCATTCAGCAGGCAGTCATGGGAAAGGAATAGGGTAAGAACATGACATTAATGTCTTGTCACTTAACTGTGTGGTGTTTCTGTATGGGAGAGGAATCTTTGTACTGACATGTTCCCTTTTGACAACTGGTCTTTAATATTTCATGAAACCAAACTAGTTCAGAAACATAAAGAAGCCTTTTACTAAAGTGATTTTCTAGAACAGACTTGGCATAATACACATAGGCTAGGTCCAGCCAGAAAACTGTCAAGCCTCTTCCTCCATTTTCACTTCTTTAATAAGCTCAGACACATTGCTCTTATGCTTCGAGGCATCCCAGGAAGCTGGAGATCCCATGCTTCTGAACTAGTACAACTACAGACGTTTTCCCTAGGATTTATCTACTGAGTCTTTCAACTGGTCTAGAAAAAAAATTCCTGTGCTTCAGTGCACAGAAGGGAAATTGTCCAAAGCTGTTTAGAAATATCTATGTATTAAAGCATTTTATTTAAATATTTGGATAAGACTGAAATTGAACAGTGATCTCCTATGGAGCATGAGAACACTGCAGACAACTTTTATTGCTCACAGTAGGTAACATAAACCATTTTCTGTGGAGTATGTCTGTTATACCTTCCTTTTAAGACAATTTTACCAAGTTCCTATAGCTGCTAGGCACAAGCTAGATTTATTTTTTTCTCAGTAATGAGGGGGAAATTTTTTAGGTGCATTGTAAGAGCTCTGCCTTGTGTGCACTTTTTCTTTGACACCTTCATTGGCTTTTCAGCTTCCCTGTAACCCAGGTGTTGCCATTTTCCTTCTGCTTGAACCTATGGACTGCTGAGATTATACTTCATTGCCTGAAAAGTTTTTGTCTCATTCTTCACTCACCATAAGTAAAGCTAAACATGTCAACACCTTAAAATGGGGAATGAAAATCTGATCCTCTTGTATATGGGATGCAGAATGGCAATGTTCAAAAAACACACAAAGCTTCATGGGTCCAGATGAAGTGGAAAGCCTGGATCACTTCTGTCTATCACAGTCTATCCATCTGTATCTTACCCTATTGCCCAAAAGAGTCCAGATATCTCGTTTTTTTTAATACCCTCCCCTGATACTTGTATTGTGTGTCAGCATGCATTACAAATTTTTTTACACTGTGTGAAGTACAGTGTCTCCTCCAGTAAGAAACTGTGACTGCAGCTTTCCAGTGTGGGTAGGAGTAATCATAAATGATAGCTACAACACTATTAAAACAACCTGAAAATATTTGTTAAACAGAAGTGGTGATGGAGAGAGAGCAAAATTAAAACAAGGAGGGCATAGGCATAAAATATTCTTAAATTTACCCCATCCACCCTTTATCTAGGAATGAGTATGGTGCATGGAGCTGAAGGGTATGCTAACATCAGTGAGGGTCATGGTAACGTGAAGAAAGCTGGTTGACTTTGTAAAAGTCAGTTCATTCTATTTCTTCTGCTCTGTCAGGAATTTCCATTGGTCGTCTATAGAACTGAACAAGGTTTTCTGTTGCATCTTATAAAATGTTGCTAGGTTCTATGCCTTTTTAACAGCACAACAGGAACTGGTTGAAAGGAGTTGGATGCTCCCCAATTACAACCAGTCTTCTTGGTTTGGATGTGCATGTGGTCTAGTTGATCTCTTTCCTTTGTGAGAAAATTGTGCCTTTTCCAGTTCCAGGACTGTCCTTAGAGCTGTTAGGCCACAGTTTTCAGTCTGCTTTTGTGATGCGCTGCTTGAGTACTCAGCATCTTTGTTTGGCAGCAAGATGCTGCTTACTGCAGGCCCAGATAGATTTCATCCCTTTTATACTTGCTGGAAAGGATTCTATGATCCAGGTTTTCAAAAGGTAGTGGCAGAAATAGCTTGCTGAACACACATGGATTTATTTATCCTGGGTAAACACCACAAGCAGAGAGAAGTAGATTGAAAACAATAAAACGTTATGTGCCTATGAACTGACCTCGCCTTTGGGTTTCCTTGTCAGTTAGACAAGTTCTTGACTCAGGTACTCTCAACATCGCTGACTGTTAACACAAAATGAGCTCTGCAATTGCTATCACTCCAGCACTTCCCTCCTTCTAGTTATTGTGTTCCCATAGCACATAGCTTTTTTAATCACTTACAGATATTCCAAAGTTCTTTTGACTCGCAGTCCTGCATCGGGTCTGCTGGCTTGTGCGTTTCCAGAGGTACCAATAGGAACCTTCTGGTAGTGAGGTCAGGATTTGTTCCTTCGAGGACCAGGCTGTTAAAGGAAAGATGGTTCCTGCATTTCTCAAACTCTGAAGAGCTAAAAGTGGATTTAACCTTAGGGTTTCCTAGAACCAAACACTAGATAATCCCTAAATCCCCAAATATGTATCCTGTTGATAACAGCTACATTCTTCACTCCATCTCTCAAAGTAATTGCTTCTTTCTAGGAGCATAAAATTGCTTCTGATAGTCTGGGCTCTTTGCAGCAGTTATACAATTGACATTATTACTGTCATTTGAGACTAGCTCTGCGACTTTAAAAAAAATGCACACAGTCTCTGTCCTGTCCCCA
>NW_010099396.1:2575-2911 GCF_000699245.1 Pterocles gutturalis | reverse complement strand
TCCAGCATCAGCTCTAAAGGGTTAAAACACAGATATTGCCTTTCTGCTCAGTGAACCAAGTGATAGGATTGCAGTTAATGGTAATTTGAACATGTTTGGTCAACTAGAAATATGTAACTAGATTGAAACATGAAAATGCCCTATGAATTTATACAACTGATGCATTTGAACGCAGTCAGCTGTTAACTTCATTGCAAGAAGGGTGGCAGAAATAATTTGCAACAACCCACACATTTTTTATTGAACCTTTGCAAATAGGAATAATGTATCAAATGTACCTCTATGTCTGCCTCACACCTACATACAGCATCGCTGCTCAGAGATGAGAAAGCTGCA
>NW_010099396.1:0-2554 GCF_000699245.1 Pterocles gutturalis | reverse complement strand
AAGATCTCTCTCTCATCTGACCTTGCCGCTTTGATTGCCAGAGCTCCCCGGCGGCTGCAGGCACACAGCCCCGTCTGCTTCTCCTCCCTCCTGCCCAAGCCAGGCCCTTGCTCTGAAGTTTAACTTTGAGTTGCACAATGACCATCAGGCCACTCTGCCGTTCAAAGAGGACTCTGCTGGTGCCGCGGCCACAGGCAGAACAAAGCGTCCCAAACCTCCTCTCCACTTGCAGCTGGCAGCGCACCTGCCCGGGATGCGACGGGTTCTTCTAAAACCTGTGTGAGAGAAATGCACCCCCTGCCTGTTCCCAGCTTCCACGAAGGGAGGTGGGGCAGATCTAGCTGGGAACCCCAGGGAAATTCATTCCCGTGCAGAGCTGGAGGCGTTTCACGCCAGAGGTGCAGACCTGGGTGTTTCTGCTGGGATCTGTTCATGCTCAGGGTATCCAAACCTCCCGCCCCATCCCAGAGGGTCTCTCCTGTTCTCCTGGGGGCTCTCGTCCCTGCCGCTTGCCATGTTCCCCAGAGGCAGGTGCAGCTCTTGGGGGGTCTGTCCACGTAGCCCCACTGGTGGGTCCAAGGGGAAGGAGAGAGCTGGGGCCAGGACGATGCTCGTGCGGAGCTGGGCAATGGGGCTGGGGCCAGGACGATGCTCGTGGGGAGGTGCGCGATGGGGCTGGGGCTGCGCATCCCTCGTCACGAGCCCGAGGCTGGAGCCCAGCGAACTGCCAGGAACCGCTCCTGCTTTCCTTATTTAGGCTTCACCATTTCCTCCTCTCATCTCGTTAAAGGATGTAATTTATGTTGTGTGTGTCCTTTTACAAGCCATTATATCCTAAATGAAAGAAGAGACGAAACATATTCTCTATTTAAAGCTTCCAAAATAGGCCTGATTAATATGTCCAATTGATTGTTCAGCTGTTCTACTTGCTAATCTGCAAAAACTAATTAGGCAAGTGGGAAACCAAAATACTGGGTCATTTCCATCATGTGCTAATGAATGTTCTTCAGTTTAGCAAATGTTTTGTTTCTACCATGGAAAAAGAATAACACTGGGGATAGATCTGGCTGGCACACAGAGAACGCTGCGCTGCCCGTTAGATCCATAATTGATAACTCCGAATGCACCAGCCTGCAGAAGGCATGGACTGTCTCGCTAGGAAGCCCGTGTTTTGGGCCAGACTGCAAATGAGCTTTCGGGGCTGAATCCATTCAGGAAAGGTGGTACTTCCATCAGATTCCCAGGATAATGACTCCTCTGTCCCTCCCAGTCACCACCCCAGTAATAAAGTCTTTCTGCCCAAAGGATGCCTTTTTGAAAGCATCCTAGAGGAGCTTCAGCTATTCTGGAAAGATCCTCTTCTTCCTTATCACAGTTATTTCAGAGACTGTACTTTCAACTTTCCATTTGCAATTTGCTGCTGAATAAGTGGATTTGCTGTTGGTGCTTCAATTTTGGAGCATCTGCACATCGCATCCTTAATTGGCCCAATCTCTAATGAGGCTGGGGGAGCTGCCTGATCTCAGGCCTTTGCTGCCTTAACGTGGGCACCTAAAAACACGGACACTAGAAACGGATGGCTCCGAGTCAGAACGGGAAGGCAAGGAAAGAGAGAGCTGGGCAGGATCCGGGCAGGAGTTTGTCTGCAGCCCACAGCATCGAGCAGCCAAGTGCTCCTCTCCAAGTTTCATTAAGCAGGAGAGTTCGTTGAGATGCAAATGTATGCGCTTTGTAAACAACCCTTTTTACTGCAGGTTAAAAGCCAGTTTCTGAACCAGGTACAGAGGAGACAATTAAAGCAGCTCCCAGCCTGCGGCTTGCACCCGATGAGCCGTGGGGCGCAGCTCCGCCAGCAGAGCCCTTCCCTGACCAGTGTCAGCCCCGGGTTTGATCTGGGACTTCCACAATGAATATCTAACGCCAGCGCGCTGGGTACCGGGGCTCCTTCAAACTGAATAACTGATTCCATTAAAAGGGCATTAGCTCTGTACGCTCGTAATTAATCTCCTCAAGAGAACTAATAGTTCAAAAGACTTGTACGGAGCAAGGACAATTCTACATCACGCAGTTCATTTTTCCTAATTGATTAATTTAAAGCGATCTCTAGAGCAGAGTTTGGTGGCACAGAACCTTCTCACCCCACACACAGGGAAAATAAATAGCTACCAGCCAGCAACTACACCATGATCCTCGAGTCCTGGCAAAGCAGAGCACCAGCACAGCGTGCAGGGACTCGGGAAAAGGCTTTCGGAGCCCTGGCCTGAGCGGGAGCTCACGGGGACGATTGGCAGCAGCAGCTGCCTCCTCCCGATCTGCGGCTCTGCTCCATCCCTGGCACCCTCCTGCAGCATCTCACAGCAGAGAAAGCACTGGAAACACCCTCACTGCCGACCTCCGCCCTTTCACACGCGTGTTTTGCAGAGTGATGGCTCTGTGCTCGCCGACACGATGCAGCCAGACGCCGAGCCCTGGCTGCGGCAAGGAGCAGGGGAAGGGCAGCACCTTCCTGCGATATTCGCTCCTGTGTATCTCCTTTCATGACATTTTCAGTGAG
>NW_010099395.1:1639-1874 GCF_000699245.1 Pterocles gutturalis | reverse complement strand
GCTGCGTGGACACGGTTGGCATCAGCCCGCCAAGTTTGGGGGTTCTCCTTGCTTCCCTTTTGCCGCTCTTGCCCGCTTGGCGTGTGACAAATAATAAAAATAAACGTGTTGACATTGAGAGGAATGAAATTAAATATAAAGAGAGAGTAGGAGGTGAGTTAGCAGCTCGGAACGTGTCAGGTGCAGGCAGCTGAGGTGTGTGCTGCCTGGTTGAAAGCCGGGTTCGCCCTGGCCG
>NW_010099395.1:0-1433 GCF_000699245.1 Pterocles gutturalis | reverse complement strand
AAAAACAGAGAGGGGAGCCTCTCTGCCGAAACGCTTTGAATGCAGAGACCTCTTCAGAGGAAGAGGGTGAACTGTGGCATAGATATTCTTTTTAAAATGAGGAGTTGTCCTCTTAAATAAGGGCAGCTGAGTAAACACACCTAAAATACTGCAGCCCATTTCGGAGGACTAACACCTGGGATTAGCTGATCTGCATTGTGAATAATGTCAACATCAGAGCTGGCTTGGGTTGGATTTTCCCTGCCATAACAGAGAATATCAGCAGCAAAAGAAACCAGGTGGCAGAGGAAAAATGCAGTTGGAAATTGTCAAAAAGCTTTCTAAGAAACCATTGCGATTCTTCCTCACCCCATGAAAATAAACCAGTAGGTGTGCCACGGACAGTGAAGCCTGTCCTGCTGAGAGCTCGGTCCACTTCATATGTTTTTTGAGCTGTGTTGGAAAGAACTAGAACTGGGCTTGGTACCATCCTCTGCATTGACAGGACCCTATAGCTTCACAGGTGCTGATATTTCCATAAATAAATTGCTATAAAACAAATTGCAGAATAAACACCCCCTTTTTTTTTTAACATTTGCCTTGTAATAATAACATATGCTCCTAAAATATTTGAAAGTTTTGGAAAAGTAAGTAGTTTACATACAGATTTTGCCATAAAAATGTAGTATAAGCATATACATTAAGGTTTAGGTTTAGTGCTGCAAGTTATTGTGATTTCAGTACCTCCAAAATTTCCTAATGTTGAACAGCAATTCAGATGAAAAATTAATCACGAACGTCCACTATTGATCAACTTTATGATTTAACATGTTTTAGTCGTCGTTTCTTATTATTCTTTTTCAATTCCTTGCAGATTAGAAACAAAAACAATAGAGGAAAATCACCTCCCTGGATCTTAGCCTTGGCCTTTTGCGAGCAAACAGAAGAGGAGCTGTCAGGCTTTGCATGTCAAGTAGCCACTCGGCTGTTTGACAGCTTCTGGGTTTCAACCCCATTGGGATTGAGGCAGCTCAGGAAACCATGAGCGATGAGTCCTGTCGTCTGCTGACGCTGCTCTAGCACCATGGCAGACAGTCCGTGAGCTGACAAGAGGATCTGTCCTAGGGAGGCAGCGCTGGGATCGGTAATTGGCTTCCTGGGAAACTACAGCTGGCAGAGAGGATGTAGAAGGAGGCACACGCGTGCTGGGATATTGCTACAGTCTTGGCGAGCTGGTGGATCCGCTTGGAGGAGGATTTTGCCACCGATCTTGGTTTTTTCTCTCGCTTTGGTAATGTTGGCTTTCGGGAAAATTTCTGCTGACTCACCCACCCCTGGACACCTTTTGGGAAGCCCGGCCGACCACTGAAGAGACCCAACGGTGCCTTGCCCCCACAGCGGGTCTCCTCCGGCGGCCCTTGCCCACACCCGACCCCATCCCGTGGGGCACCCGT
>NW_010099394.1:7879-13936 GCF_000699245.1 Pterocles gutturalis | reverse complement strand
GAGGCAGTCAGCACTGAGATTGTACCGTGCAAAATCGGTGTTTCGAGCAAGCATTGGGTGGAGGAATGTGCCTTTCCTGTTGGTGCGGTGGTTGCTGGAAAGAATCGATTATCTTTTAAATAGTTAACACAGCTGGGACGCTGACCTTCACAGAGTTACATTGATAACCAGCAGCCCGCTGCCCTGCATCGGAATGGGGCATTGATCCACGGCTGGTGACTTTTTTTCAAATGGCAGTGTCTGCCGCATAATTTAAAGGGGTAATAGGTTAAGTGTTCTAAAAACGGGGAATATCTGTACAAACAAAAAGCACAGAGCTGCCCTACCTTTCTGGAAATTAGACGGGCCGCACTGGCAGTTGCAGGTGTGCTGCATGGTCTGGCTTTTTGGGGAGAACAGTTGATCCAAAGACATCTCTTCTAAACATGTTCTTTCTCTCTGTTTAGGAGCCTCTGTGTTAAACAGTTAATGTGTAACTACGGCATTGGTGTTTTGTTTGGGCTGGCAAAGGGACGAGAGAATGTCTGAGTACTGGTGTTTCTCGAGCGCATCTGAGCTCTGCTGTGTGTTTCCCTGGTAAAAGATAATCCTCAGGAAAGGAAACGTAGTCCCCTGCTTAAGATTGTATGTGCAAGTAGAGAGATCTATCTGACTTCATGTTCTTGTCAGTTCTGTAGTTTGTCTTTAAAATCTTTGACACACAGGTGTGTGCCAGTGGTCTATGGAAAACCTTCGCAGCCCTTTACGTGAAAGGCAGCACGCAGTCTATCGCAAAGATTTTCTGCACATCAGCAGAAAAAGGAGAGCTTGTGATCTGTGTTGAATTAGTTCAGATTCACAAAGTACAACTGGCTTTGCAAACTTACTGCAAATATCACCTCTTGTGATGATTTCTAAAATTCTGGTTGTTTCCTAATAGCAAGTTATATACAGGCGTGAATGATTATAATCCTTGATCACGAAACTGTTAATGGGGGAACTTTCAGCTTTGATATTATTTGGCTGCTCAATGTAATGCTTTTGAAATTGCTTTCATCTTGAGACTGATAGCCTGCAATATGATCTGTAATCAGTTCCTCGATCTTTAAGGCTGGGTTAGGTGCCTTCTCTGCACAGCTTCTTCTTTATTTTGGAGTTGAACGTTGTCATGTTCGTAGCAAATTCTAAGTGATTTATGTCAGTAGTTCTTATAATTTGTTGACATTGGAGATTCATTGATAATTATGTCTTGGTTCCATTTGGTGTGAATTGTGTTAAAAAAAGGTGATCAGATGAACTGAAGGGGGGGTTTTGAGAGAAAACTGAGAACAGCTCTTTTGGAGGACTGTCACTGAAGTTAGTTAAGTAGTAAGTATATATTGAGCAAGAGGGGCTGCCAGACAGTTCAACAGGCTTCTAAGACAAAGGGACTTGTTCTGGCGAATTTGTGTGTGGATGAGGAAGGGACTTGGTTCAGCTGCTTTCTTTGGTTTAGCTTAAGGAAAAGGAAAAAAATCCTGTATGGTGTGTGTGTGTGTGTATTGGGGCAGGGGAATATAAAGTAAATGGAAAGGGGGGCGGGAGAATGGGGGATAGACATGCCTCTCTTAAACTTGCATTTCGCCGTGTCAAAAAACGATGTACAGGTGGTTTGGATATAGAGAGAGGCACAGCTGCAGGTCGGCAGGCGTGCGAGTCCCCCAGTACTGCTCAGAGCTGTCCCGCATCACAGCCCTTGGTTTGCTTTATTGGTGCCGGGGAAGTGTTGATAAATTTAATATAGAGCCTTGGAGCACTATAAAATCCATCATGGTGGGGTTTTGGCAGTTTGTAAGAACTTGCAAAGTGCAGAAACAGTGTTAGTGTTCCGTTAGGCTCACGGGTCTGTAGTAGGGAATGTAACAGGAAAATGCTCCGAGTGAGAGGGACTGTAAAAATAAAGGCATGGGGTGTTAGAAAAACAGTCCCTTCTTTCATCTTCATTATTGGAAATAAAGAAGGAGCTGAAGATTGGTAGCCAGAATTCTTAAAGACTGAAGGAACACTTTGTAAACACTTGAGGGACTTGATAGTCACAAGAAGATAAGAGGGAACCCCTTTAACAGCCTTCATCAGAATTCCCCACTGGGCTCCTTCTCTCTGGCCACCTCTCCCTAGGGGTCTGCATCTTATCTTGCTGGCTTCCTTTCCTCTGTTTGCCTCTGACTAATAGGCTTTGTCTTCTGGTTACTGGAAGTCTAGTAATTTCTTTTGTCTCTGCCCCCTTCGTTCTTTCAGAAATACTAGATGAAATGGCTGTAATGTTTTGCAGATTATCTGCATTGGTGACATGGATTAATTGTATACTTGGCTCTAAATTATTCAGCACTAATGACATAATAACTTGACTCGAAACAATGGGAATTTCGTGGCAAGTGTTCAAGGCAAATGTTGCCTTCTGGTAAAGAGCCACCTGCCATTTACCCCCTGTAAACATATGACACAAGTGAACTGTCTGCGCTAGTTTTCTCGGTGTCTTCTGTACAGTAAGCTGTCTCAAGTGTGTCTTTTGAAAGAGTCAGCTATCTTTCTTTTCTCCCTGCCCCCCCTTCTTTTGACTCTCGTTTGAGTCAGGTAATTACAGATCTGGGCTGAAGCCTTCCCAGGGAGTGATCAGAAAAGCCAAGACTTGCAGACGTGCTCCCGTCATTCACTTGTACCCTGACTTCGCCCTTTCATGAGAAGGTTTTGTGGAACTGCTCAGCTGTCTGTGGGTGAGCAAGGCTGAGAGCCCCAGGGGGGACGGTGGCTGGCACACTGAAGGGGAATTCTGCTTTCCCTTGCACAAATGCCAGTGTCCTTTGTGGTGACGTGAGGAGGTTCTCCCTGTCACATGTGGCTTTGCTGTGACAGTTTGGTGATGCTTTTACATGATGATCTCAGTGTTAACCAGAACAGAGCAAATATGGGAAGAGAAAGTGAATTAAAGGTCCTTGTCTGAAAAATAATCTGGGAACTAACCCATTTAGACTCGTTATGTCTCTATTTTATCCATGTGTCTTGGGGGGCAGCTCTCCAGTCCAATGATCTGCATCTTGAAGGGGGCAGAAAATCTGGATCTCGCGTAAAGGCTATTTAATGGCAATGTTTTGCTACTGGAGGAGTGACGGTTAGGGCACTACTTAGCTGTAAGTATAAAGAACTCTTTCACAGAAGTAGGAATACTGTAGAGAAACCAACGAAAGCATAGGTGGTGAGACAGGAGTCTAGTAAAGAGGATGAGCTAGAATAATCTTTTGGTGTCTCAGAAAGAATAGTTATAAATGCTGTTCTGTCTGTGACATCTGTTTTGTGAAAGACAAAACTAACTTAGCAAAATGTGAGAATGCTCTCACTGACCTCCTGTCACGGTTTGTGATTCACAGAAAGTCAGATTGCCAAAGACAGTGCAACAGTCAGTTATTTGTCTCACTTTTCCTATTTAGTGAACGTATGTTTTTTTTAAACCAAAAGGATTGTGTGCTCCTGAAAAATACCAGAGTCTTATTTTTGCATCCACGTAGTAGCAGAAAGTGACAGTTTTTAGTTCTTACTCTGAAATTTTTTAGTGTAATACAACTTTTCCTTCTGCAACTTTGAAACGTCCAATGCAGTCAGTCTTATCCTCTAGTTTTAAAATTGAAAGGGAGGGAGAAAAAACATCCTACTGCCTATGATTATGGGAGGTGTATGTAGCTTAGTAATAGACTCAAACATCCTAGAACTTGGTTTTGGTTGTAATGCTGACTGTTCAGTATTTTCATTACTAATGAGTCTGTACAGAAAGCCTCGCGTGCTCTGGATCAGCACATAAATGGAAATGCCAAAGGTCTGATGTATACCAGCTTCAAGCATGATTACCTGTGCTTGGAGTTAGTGATTATGTCTTGTGAAGCACAGGATGGGTACCTACACACCTTACGTCTCTTGTGAGGCACAGGACATCAAGTGAAACCAAAGATATGTGAAAACTTATTAACAAAATGTGTGTGGTGGCTGAAGCTGCCACCAGATTTCTCAGAGAGAGCTGAGAGCCTTTGTTATGTGTGATGACTGAAGTTCAGGTACTCAAAGGAGCTCCTGTGAAGCAGTTGGTACCCGTAACATCTAAATCCTGCAGCATCCTTTGTACGGTGCAAAGTGTTAGTGTCGTTCACTGTAACAGGACTCAAATCAGTAGAGAACTAGGGTCTCTGCAGGTGGCTTTGTGTGTTTCTGCTTTAAAACCTGCATCAGTTTTAAAAATCCAAGCACCTCCAGATGTCAGTCCTTTCGCTTAGAGCAAGTCTTTGTACATAGCTGGAGTACGAGTCCGGTGTTTGCATGGTCAGCTGGTGATGGAGTTCCTACACAACTGCGTGAAATGAGCGATTCTTCTGCTGGCAGCCTGTGAGCTCTGTAAACTCGGGCTCACCGAGATGGCGAGCGGGCCTTCTGTGAACTCCTCGTGAGCATCTGCTGCCAGAAGTGATGGTACCCGGGGGCCTGGCTCTTGTCTCCTCGCTGCCCCGTGAGGCGGCTGCGTGGGTCACGGTTCTCGCAGGGCTTCCTTTCTGTGTGTGATTAATGTGTTTTCCTCCTTGTTCAGAACAGTAAGAAATATAAAGTTCTTCACTTATTACAGTTAGTTTAAAGCATATCTTCTTATTACAGAAATCACTTGGTATCTACCGGGACGATACTCAGCTGAACGTAACTTAGGAAGGTGCCTCGGCTGCTTCGGGGGAGGTCTGCTGGCTGAACTCAGTACAGAAGAACATCTCTGCACACTGAGCTCAGTTTAAATGTTTTTTCCATTGTAGACCGAGGTGGTTTTTCAAAGTTACTCTGGTTTGGCTGCAGTTGGAGTTTTCTGTAGGTTAAGTTACGGAGTTGACTGGGACAGAGTAAGGTAGATATTTGTAGCACAGTTACTTTTGGATGCTTACAGCGTGATGCATCTGTGTGAGCTATCTGAGGATGGTGGATTCTGTTGGTCCCGTAATGGGCAGTTCTGCTGTAGAGATGTGAGCTGGTTGTGTCTGAGCACAGAGCGGCTCTTCCCCAGCATGTGCTGATGTAATTATTCATCATACACCCTGAGCTGCTAAAGGTCTGTCGTGCTGTGCAAAAGTTACTGTGTACCCTGGAAAACTCCTGGAGGATTGTTCTTTTACAACCCTTTGCACATTAAAGGGAAAAAAACCCAGAAACCCTCAGGAGATGGTGATTCGCTTTTTTGTAAGTGCTGATAAAGGTCTGTCGTGCTGTGCAAAAGTTACCGTGTACCCTGGAAAACTCCTGGAGGATTATTCTTTTACAACCCTTTGCACATTAAAGGAAAAAAAAACCAGAAACCCTCAGGAGATGGTGATTTGCTTTTTTGTAAGTGCTGGACCTAGAGTTGTACGGCCTTTGGCAAGGACCTCGGGGGGAGAGGGGGTAAGACTGACGGTTTTTAAATAGGTGGAGGTGAATTGCTTTGCTTTTTTGAAGGCGGTAGATTCAAACTTGTCCAGGGTTTGAGTTACGTGCAGTGAAATGAACGGGTTTGTTCATGTCTAAGTATGTTTGAGGTAGGGAATCGGATGGAACCTGGTTGGGGTCCTGGTTTCAGCTTTACTGAAAATGGATGGTGGGATCTTGAATGGCCATGTTGTTTGTCTTGATTTCCCCTCTGCCTGTTGTCTTGCTCATAGCCTAAACAGATTTCTCAAAACAAGTACTGCTGCTGTGTGAATTACTTGGTTAATTTATTTACATTACAGAAGCACCTGAAGGCACTCTTCTGAGATGATATGCTGTTTAGCCAACTGGACTTGGGTTTGCTCTGTGAAAATCCAATAATCCTAACAAATCATCCCACCCACCTAATAAATGAAGCACATAATAGGAAACATTTAAAACTTTTTAATGGAGCCAAGTGGAAAAGACAATGAGAAGTAATCAGGAAGGCGCTGAGTGGTGAGAGTGTAAAAGAGAGGGAGGGGGATTTGAGGATGATGCATGTATGTCTGAAAAAGCTGCTTAAGGAATGTGTCGTCCATGAGAAAAAAGTAGTAAGGTCCCTTTACTCTCTCT
>NW_010099394.1:5548-7861 GCF_000699245.1 Pterocles gutturalis | reverse complement strand
CCTAGAATTTTTCACATTATTATTCATTTTTTCTTAAGCTAGCCTTGTATAGTTAGCTGCTCATAGTGAACTATAGAGCTGAAGTATCTATTCCATTTTTTTTTTTAAGACTACTTGTTGCGGTTTGTTGTCATGCCCTGTATCTCAGTAGGGTGCTCTTCCAGAGCGCAGGAAGCAGCTTGCTTCTGCCCAGTCTTGAAGGGGAAAAATCCCCCTTGGTGTCGCAGCCCTGGGCTTGAAGTGACAGCACACCATGTTCCAGTATGGTCTTTCTCAAAGAAGTCCACATCTCATTTGAGACAAAGTATTCAGGCTTCCAGCATCTGCGCTGTCGGGCGAGTAACCACTGGGATTTCCCATTGACTGCCATTTAGCCGCCTGCCACGTGGCAGCCAAAACTGAGTAGTCCCTTTTCATGGGTCTGTAAAATTAGCTTCTACTCTGATACAGCTGTGTTCTGTAGAGACAAACTTTACCCAGCGTGATCAGCGAGGTTAATCAGGAACAGTTTGTTGTCCTGGTGTGGAGCAGATCGACAACGTCCCCATCTGTATGTCCCCAGAACCAAATCATGGCTCTAGTCCATTGAAAGGTGCCTGAACCGCAGGAAGCCTGACAAACTAATAATTCATTTTAACTAATTGCAGCAGGACTTCCTTGCTCTTAAACTTCCTCCTAAGTAGCTTTGCATAAATGTATTTCTGCAGCAGAGGTGCGGAGCAGGTCTGTGCGACAGGCTGGTGCTGGCACAGCGCCGGGTCAGGGATGTGCCGAGGTGTCTCTGGGCTGAGGAGAGCCCATAATGTGCCCATTGTGCTGGAGTCAGAGTGCTTTTGCTGAGAAAGTTTCATTGCAGGTTATGACTTGAAATAAGCAGTTTACATAACGTGGTGGCTTTGCTGACCGAAGCTTTGATTCTGCTTTAACACTTAACCCGCGCAGTGCTTTGGTGCTGTAGTACAGATCTCGTCACTGCACTGGAAAATCTTCCACGTGCAGAGCTGATCGGCTCAGTTTCTGCCTGCTGAAGAGGGAAACGATATCACTAATTCTACACTGATTCCCCCCAGAAAAGCAAAGGAAGTTGCCTTTTGTGAGACGCTATCAGCTCTTATCCCTGGAAGAGCTCCCGAGGACAAGTGTCGAGGGCGATAGCGGCGCTGGTGCTGCAGCGATCTGCAGGGTGATCCCCCGTGCACCAGCGCTCAGGAGAGTCCCAGGCACACAGGGAGTCAGGCACAGGTGCGGAAAGAAGCAGGTGAGCAAAACAAAGGTGTCTGTAATCCTGAGGGTGCACAGCATTTACTGATTTTCCCAGTGGGCTGCTCGGTGGGGTTGCTAACGAACGATGCAGGCTGTTTTCCGAGGTACTGTAGCGTGATGCTCCACCTGCGCCAGCGAGGGGGGATGCTTGGCGATCACAGCGTACAGCTGTGTCTTGTAAGCCTGACCCAAGGACTGAATTAAAACCTGTGCCATGGAAGTGTTGATGCTTCTTTCCACCCCTGCCGCAGTCACTTTGTGGGATTTAGGATGAAGTCAGCCACAACGCATCGCTGTGCTATGATAGCCTTTAAATACAGGCTTGAAGAGCTTGTTTTTTTGACTGCTAACTCATACTAACTTTTTATTCCTCATCCCGTAATCGTGTTGTCACAGAAGTTTATGCTTGCTGCTGCATTAAAAATTAAGAAAAGGTGAAATGGGCAACTTGGTAGAATAAAAGTAGTAAGAATGGGGGAAGAATTGTAGCTGACTGTTCTAACAGATGTTAAAATTTCTGGCTTCTGGCTCCAGACAGTGTGTGTGTGTGCAGGTCAGCCAACGTGGAAACTACTTCAAACAGCCTGAAAAAGTTTGGCTATTGCTGGCTAGGGCCGAACTCCGTCAGATTCAGCTTCTTTTGAACTTGAAATAAGCATGTGCTTCCCCTATGTGCTGTAGTCAACTGGAAATGTAGATTTGGTGGATTGTAGGTTTCTTTCAAAGAAATAAATCTGTGTGAAAAGTAGTTTATTGCATAAAGTTTCCACGACAATTGTTTTTAATATGTGAAGTGTAAGACGTTACCTCTTCAAGCAGGCTCCGGGGGAATGAGGCTGCGCAGCGCCCCGTGTCCCTCCCGTCCCTTCTCTCCTCCCCCCGATGATTTATAAAGGCAACTATTTAGTTGCAGGGGACCAAAAGAAATTAACATAGAGGTGCCAGATGTTACATTTTGTGACGTTCTTGAAATTCATGCGGTCAAATAAAAAGAAATCCAAGCTAGTGCTTCCACCGCCAGAGCGGCAGGGGGTCCCCTGGTCAGTACGC
>NW_010099394.1:0-5527 GCF_000699245.1 Pterocles gutturalis | reverse complement strand
CAGCAGGAGTGTGTGCGGAAAGAGCTCTGAGGCTGGCACAGGGGCCAAAAGGGTGGTTGGTTGTGCAGAAGATGAGGTTTAGAAGCAGAGGATGTAAATCCAGAGAGAATTAGGCTTTTTGGAGTATCCATCCCAAAAGTAAATGCCTAAATACATGTTTTTGCTGTGTGTGTGTTTTATGGGCGAAAGTACCACTCCACAGTTTCCAGGGGTTTGGAAGTGTTTTGGATGCCCGTTTCCCTGGGCTTACACTTTTTTTAAAAGCTTTGATCTGAATGAGGTTGTATTTGTTGGTCAGATTTGTCCTAATCTGTGTACAGGACTCCAGTTTGGGGAAAACTCAATTTATGTGGAGATTGGCATGTGCGGTAAGAGCTTGTTGAATGGTTGTTGTCTTTCTACATCCATTCTCTGCTTTCTACTGAAGAAAGCAGTGAACAAGGTAATGTTCCCACTTGTTTCCTAAGAAGTAGTTCTCATGTAAAAAGTAAATATGGAGAAAGGCAGCTTTTGATCACCTGTCTGCTCCCTGGATGTACTAAGAGCTGTAAAAACAAGATGTTTTAGTGTTTCTGTTAGTGTGGTAGAACAGAGGAGCTTTGCCAGTGCTTTCTTGTTTGGTTTTTTTTTTGTTGTTTTTTTTTTTTTTCTGTATCAGATACAAACAGAGGTGTTGACTAGGTGCTGCAGTTGTAGCTCTTGCTACACAGACCAGACATACCTTTGTCTGTCATCTTCTCTTCAGAGCTTCGTAGTTCTATAGCAGAGCTGGGAATTTTAAGAGAAGTTGAGACAACTCAACTGAACATGGGAAAACAAACATGGAAAAGAATGTGCTAGAGAATGAAAGAAGAGAATTAGTTTCTAGACCCAAATTATGCTTTGCTAGGTAGCAGCTGTCTGGCATTCACAGATTAAACAGCCGCTTAGCTAACATGCATTGACAATGATAGCACGTCCTCCGTTTTGCTTTGAGTGCATGAAATGAGGAGTTAACTCTCCCTTGCTGAAAGCCATGAGAGTATCCGGAAGTGTGTGGTTACTCCTAACAAACATTGGAACTTGTCTGTTAACCTTCAGAACCTGATCTATGTTATATATGGCAGTGCAGAGTTGGTGGTGTTATTGCTACTTTGTAAGTCAAAAAGTAAAGTAGTTTTAAAAAAATTACCCTTTCAACTAATGGATTTTCGCTGTGAAAGGTTTTATTAAATGCGTAGTTGCTTCTAAGTGATTTGGTACATTTAGAAGATACTATGAAAACCATATAGTGTAAAGATTTGTGTGATCCTTTTGTCTTACAGTGTTCCATGTGGAACCCAGGGAGCCTGAAGGAGGCTGTGAAAGCTAGTGGGATGATTCCCTGTGCAGCTGAAGCTATGTAAGTATCAGATGTTTGCTCACAAGATCGCTTGCCCAGCATCAACTGTCAGAGCAGCAATTGCTCCTGGTTAGGCAGTTGCAGTGATCCTCTTGTGCCTCCCGGGTGGGATGCTGTGTGTATCTGTTCAGAGCTGGAAGAAGATGAGGCACCTGTGATACTGTTCCCTGCTCTCAGCTCTTTTAGAAGTCGTGTCTCCCTGCCCACTAAAAGGTAGGTAATGCACTGTGAGTTTCTGTAAAGTTCTTACGGACTCTGCCCAAGTGTTTGCAAAAAGTTGAGGCTGGGTTGAGGCTTAGTTACTTTCTAGCAATGCTGTCTTTGCCTTAGCTAATGAACTGCTACTTGGGAAGGGATTTAATGGTTGGCTGAGCTGTGTGCCCTTTTGTTATGAGATTTCCTAAACTCGTCTTTGAGGTGTTCTCGAATGTATGGGGTTTTTTTCCCTTCTCTCTTGATATTTTCTGTGTTTTGAAACTCATTGTAAATACCTTCTGATGCAACACTTTATTAAACGGCATAATGCTTGGCTGTGTTTTATTCTCTGGACGTATCCAATAATTTCTATTACTACAATAACGTTAGTCATTAAAGAAAAATACAGGGTTATTTAAATATCTCCTTTGCATCTTCTCTCTTCCTGCCAGCTCTCCCCCACTTCAGTTCTGCTGTTTTCATTGGTGCCATGATGTGCTTGTAAGACAGTTATTACTGAGTCACTTTGTTGTTTTGCTCCCTTCAAATTTTGGGTTACATGTGATCTGGTCACTTGAAAATGTGACCTTACAGCACTTAACCCCCTCCGCCCCCCCCCCCCCCCAAAAAAAAAAACAAAACAAACCCCACCAAAAAAAACCTGCTGCCAAGCATTAACAAGGTCTTTCCAATCTTCTCCAGGTTTTCAGTTAATGTATTGGGCAATACGGGTCTATACCTCCTTTGTTCTTAGAGGGTGGCCCTCCTTTAACTGGCTGTATTCCCCAGCACTAGGCTTCCTGTATTTCCAGTTGCTTGCTCCCTTCTAGAAAGGACCAGAGAGCATCGTTGTCAATCTCTGCTTTGCAGTTCCTGTTATGTGGAAGGTGGCCTCATGATTCATATTTACTGTAGGTTATTGCTCAATACTGGTCTGAGTAATCAAACTTCTTTGGGAGCAGTCTGTCCCAGCCTTAGCCCTGAGTTGTGATCGTTTTTGGTAGAATGGTGAGACTAGTGGTCAGCGCTGACTTTTGTGTCTGCTGTAACCTTGTACAAGCCTATTAACAGTAACTTGACTCTTGGGAGCTGATCCTTCTGGGAGTTGGGGCTTTGCCGCCAGTCCAGGATAACCTTTGGTTTTGTACTTGTGGTTTCTGATCCAGCTGGGAGAAATATCTCTGCACATCCTTGTGCTCGCTTAACTGTAATCGACGTGACCTAGGCGTGACATCTGCTTTGTTCTGTGGTTAAATGAGGAGCTCTGTTCGCTTTCCTGAGAGCTTTTTCCTACTCCTTGAATGCTGAGGTCAGTGCAGCTCCTGATGCTCCCGTTGGATCCTCCCGTAACAAAAGGGCCGGGTTCTCCCACTTGTTTCTGTCTCCTTCTGAGGCTCTAGTTCCTTTCATGCCTTGAAACCTGAGTCATGTAGGAAGCGGAGGTGACGAGTAAGTGAAGTGGATCCAGCTCAGAGAAGGCGTTTTATAAAAGGGTAACTGATGGAGCGCCAAAAGACTTTTCTCTTACAAGACCAGATAGGTGCACAAGCTGCCAGCGGACGCAGTCTGACTTTTTTTTTTTTAAGACGTTTTTGCTATTTTTGGGGTAGGATGCTTCAAAGTATCGGGCACGTGGCTTCAAGTTTCATGTAGTAGGAAAGTGAGGAATTGCAGCAACTGTAGCTCAGTATCTTCTGGCGTCTGTTCTGAACGAGTAGGGCTGTGCTCTGAAAGCCCCCTGGGAGGGAGGAGGAGGAGGAACTCCGTTACTGCAGGGCAGAGCCGTGCTGGCACAGCCCAGGCAGGGGCTGGTGAGGAGCAGCAGCCAGCTCCTCGTAAGGCAGGTAGGCTGGAGTACTGCAAACGGTTTGTTAGAGGGGTGTGCTGGGGGACGGGTTAACCTGCTCTCCAGTGCTTTTTGGAAACAGCTGTTGGGACACTTCCTCACATACAGGTGTTTAGTAATGCTGGCAGCCTTCCCTCTGTCGATTGTAATGCTGTCTGTTGGTGGCAGCAATGACAATAAGCCCCATCTGTTTCGTCATGCTGGTGGTGTCACTTTGTAGACCTGATGGTTAGATTATCATCATAACACAAGCCAGGGCGTAGGGAGCATGGCAGCATGAATCGCTTGTGTTAGGAAAATTTAGGGATAGGGTATGTAAGTTAGTCTTGCCAATGTCTCTTTTTTTTTTTTTTTTTTTTTTTTTAAACTTTGCATTTGGATTACCAAATTAAATTGGTTCACCTCCATCCATTATTCTGCCTGGGATTTGATCACTACCAGCTGCTTCAGAGGAAAGCACCTTTCACTACTAGGCAGCTGCTCTCTAACCTGCCCATGGGGAAAAGCTGTTCTGAGTCCCCAGCAGCTAATGATTGCTGCTATGTGCTTGAGCAGAAAGATTTATAAACTAACTAGAGGGTACTTTAAACTCATAACAGTAGTTTTTACTCAGGATTTTTTTATTCTGTTCCTTACTTGCATACTTCTCTCTAAAGAAAAACGTAGCCAAGGGAGTGCTAGCTGCCTGTGAGAAACTGGTGGAAGAACCAGCATCAGTGGAGATTGAGCAATTGAATTCTGATTAATTTAAAGGGGGGGTGGAAAGGAAGGCTGGTATCTGGGAGTTGATCGCTAAGCAGTAATTTACACAGCGTAATAATATCCTGTTTGTTTTGGTGTAATGAAAAAATGACTGGCGTAGACAGGAGAAGATGATGTTGCTCAGACGCAGGCAGCAGAGGAACCAGTGCCAGGCTGTGCTCTGCAATCCACGAAGGGCTGTGAAGTGCTAAGGTCCAGTGAAATTGTCTTTTGGGTTAAGTGGAAATACATATTTCAATGACTCCTTTCAAATACAAATGTATAAGAAATTATTATTGAATACATCAAATTGAACTTGCCTATAAAAATAATGCTACAAAGTTCATCTATAAAGGAGTTTGATGAAAGGATGGGCCAGATGTTTGTTCCTTCTGGTGCTTAGAAATAGGTTTTTTGGTAGTTTTGTTTGTGGGTTATGGGATTACAAAAAAGGGATTGGGGAGGGGAAGGGAAGCCACCTTGGCTGTAGGTGTACTGGCGAAAATACTTTTTTTTGTTCATGAAACTGCATAAGAGCTGTTGTGCCGAAACAGGTAAAATGGCTGAGAGAAGATTTATGTTTGCAATCCTCATTGCTGGAGAGTTCATCTGCACTTGGTGCTGCTGTTCCAAGTTGGTTTACAGCTTAAAACAGGGGTTCTGTCTCAGAAGAGCTTTGCCCAAGAAAGAATACAGACAAACTGACATGACATATATTTTATTTCTTCATTTTTAATTTTTATCTCTTTTCTTTCTTGTTTTAGTTCTGTAGCCTGGAAGCAGTAAACAAAGACAAGGCAAACCTAATTTTTATGTTTGAGGCTTTTGCCTAACTGACAGCAGAGATGAAATGCAAATAAGTGGGTAAAGGAGGAATATGATAAGCAATTGCTTTCTTGGAGTTGATGTTTCTGAGAAGTGGACTGTCCGTGGCGTGGCTGCATGCTGATAGGATAGTGTCAGAGTGTCAGTTTGGTTTTAATAGGGAAAATTTAAGAAACCTTTTCTGTGGGTAAAATGTCTTTTCCAAATATGCAAGGCTTTAACATTGTGATTTATAAAAACAGAGTATGATGAAATCATTTTGGCATTTTAATTTTGATTTTTTTTTTTGTAAAAACTGAACTGGAATTACTGCTTCTTATCTGCATGTGTGTCTGTCTGAAAACATATAATTAAGAAGGCCCCCTCCCCGTCTGTCTGTTACCTGAAGGGAGGAGCCCACTTGAAACAATGAATAATTCTTAAACACCATCTTGCATGAGAAGTGAGTGCTGCTTCCTTTCTGCAAACATACTCTGTGTGTGCTTTAAAAACAAAAATCTAGATTCCAAATCCTGTTTAAAAAAAACAAACCCACAACT
>NW_010099393.1:0-1914 GCF_000699245.1 Pterocles gutturalis | reverse complement strand
GGATCCACCTGAGACTCCTCCCAGGCATCTCCCAGAATCTTTTGAGCTCTTCTTTGGGGACCTGAGATCCCGGGTAGCAACCCCAGACTCCTCCAAGGAAGCTGTCCCAGATCTTTCTTCTTCTTTCTCAGATGCTCTCTCCTCCAGGTTCCTCAGAGAGTCCTGCCAGGCATCTCCCAGAGTCCTTTGACCTCTGCTTCAGGGGCCTGAGATGTTGGGTAGCAGCCCCAGACTCCTTCAAGGAAGCTTCCAGGATGATTTTTCTCCTTTCAGGAAGCTCTCTCCTCTGGGATACAGCCAAGACTCTTCCCAGGCATCTCCCAGAATCTTTTCAGCTCTGCTTCAAGGACATGAGATCCTGGGTAGCAACCCCAGACTCCTCCAAGGATGCTTCCCAGGATATTTTTTTCCCTTTTTGGGAAGTTATCACCTCCAGGACCCACCTGAGACTTATGCCAGGCTCCTCCGGGAGTGTTTTCACTTCTGCTCCAAAGAGATGAGATCCTGAGTAGCAGCCCCAGACTCCTCCAAGGATGCTTCCCAAGACGTTTATTCTATTTTTCAGGAAGATCTCTCCTCCAGCATCCAGCCAAGACTCATGCCAGGCACCTCCTGTAGTCTTTTGACCTACGTGAGATCCTGCAGAGCAGCCCCAGACTCCTTGAAGGAAGATTCTAAGGCTCATTTTTTCTCCTTGAAAAGAACATCTCTCCCGCGGTAGCCACCCAAGACTCCTTCCAGGTGTATCCTGGAGACTTTTGAGCTCTGCTTTAGGAACCTGAGATCCAGGGTAGCAAACCCAGTCTCCTCCAAGGACGATATACAAGATGCTTTTTCACTTCTGGTTAAGGGTCTCTTCTCTGGCACCGATGTCTTTTCACCTCTGCTTTAGGGACTTGAGCTCCTAGGTACCAGGCCCAGACTCCTCCATGGATGCTTTTCAGGATGATTTCTCACTTTTGGTGAAACGTCTCTGCTCCGGGATCCCCCCAAAACTCCTCCCAGGCATCTCCCTGTGGCTTTTGACCTGTGCTTCAGGGACCTGAGATCCCGGGTAGCAGCTTCAGGCTGCTCCGACTAAACTTCCCGAGATTTTAGTGCTCTTTTTCAGGAAGCTCGCTCCTCAGAGACCCATGTTCAACTCCTGCCAGGCATCTCACGGAGTCTTTTGGCCTCTGCTTTTAGCACCGAAGATCCTGGGTAGGAGCCCCAGACTCCTCCAAGGAGGATACAGTGAAATAAAAATGAATATCCATCTCTCGATAGCTGAAGCTGGTAGAAATATTTACCAATGGCCAGCAACACCCAACAGCCAGCAACACCAAGTCTATCCATCGATGGTATTACAGACGAATGGAAACTTCTCTCTCCCAAAGTAAATGTATCAACAACAGAGCAGCAGATGCCCTTGGGATACGGTGACTTGTCTGTCTACAGATGGTACCCAGTGCCCGGGACAGATCCCAGACGGGGACCCAGCCATCCCCAGGCAGTGCCTACAGCTCCCCGTGTACCTTTCCAGCAGAGGTTGTGGCAGTTGAAGTCCCCCAGCGGGACCAGAGCCTGTGAGCGTGCTGCCTCCTGGCGCTGGTGTAGGAAGGCTTCGTCCTCATCGGGTGGCCTGGAGTAAACACCAACCACAAGGTTCCCTTTGTTACCTCAGTCTCCAGTTCTCCCCCAGAAGCTTTCAACCCGGTCGGGGCTGTTCTTCAGAGACTGCTCTTTCCAATCTCTCAATTTCTTGACAGAGAGGACATCCCCCCTGCCCCTCCTTAATCGCCTGTCCCTTCTGAACAGCCTGGAGCCATCGACAGCCACAGTTCAGTCGTGGGCTTCGTCCCACCAAGCTGAAGGAACGGCAACGAGGTCGTCGCTTTCTAGGAGGACGGTGGCTTCCAGCTCCTCCTGTTTGCT
>NW_010099392.1:3906-4162 GCF_000699245.1 Pterocles gutturalis | reverse complement strand
AAGAGCCACAAAGAAGAAAAAAAGCACGCGAAAGCCAGCCTGGAAACCAATCTAGAATCAACCAGCGAGCTAGAACCCGATCTAGAAACATAAAACAATCCTGAACATGATCTAGAACCAACAAGTGAGCCAGAATCTGATCTAGAACCACCTCCCTGCCAAACCGCCAACTCCACACACTGCTGGCTCACGTTCAGTTTTTCATCTACTGACACCCCCAAGTCCTTCTCCTCAGGGCTGCTCTCCATCCATTCTC
>NW_010099392.1:2986-3831 GCF_000699245.1 Pterocles gutturalis | reverse complement strand
GGGCCCACCTCTCCAGCCTGTCCAGGTCCCTCTGGATGGCATCCCTTTCCTCTAGCACATTGACTGCACCACCCAGCTTAGTGTTGTCAGCAAACGTGCTGAGGGTGCTCTCAATCCCACTGTCCATGTCTCCGACAAAGATGTTAAATAGCACTGGTACTGGTTCCCTGAGGATCACCACTGGTCACCGGTCTCCATCCAGCCATTGAGCCACTGACCGCAACTCTCTGGGTGCAGCCATCCAACCCATCCTTATCCAGTGGGTGGTCCATCCATCAAATCCATATTTTTCCAATTTGGCCACCAGGATGTCATGCAGGACAGTGTACAGCTGGGGAAATTTGAAAACTGGAGGAAAACAGAGCTGTGGGGCTGGCAGGAAAGGCGACGGAGACCAGAGCTTGCACGGCACAATGCAGAGCTTGTCACCCAGAGGGACAGGGAATGGGACCGAGCTTCGCCACGCAGGAGTGTCACGGATGTCCCCAGAAAAGGGAAGGTGGAAATGCACTACAAGAGCTGCCCACCCTCCCAGAGCCTCCAGACCCAGCAATATACCGGCTGCAATACACTCGCCTGGCATAGTAGCTTAAAAAAATGCCAAAATCCCCCCCTGGGTGGGATGCTTGCTGACATTTTATCGAGGTGCCCACCCCCCACGGCCCCGGCACTCACCAGGAAGACGAGGCAGTGCAGGAACAGGGTGTAGAAGAAGGCAACGGTACGAGCTGTCTTGTTGGACAGGATGAGCCGCCCCTGCAGCAAGAACAGAACGGAAAATCCCGGTTTAATGTGGGTCAGTGAAAACCAGCCCTCCCCACGCACAGGCTCGGAGACACCCTGGC
>NW_010099392.1:2628-2920 GCF_000699245.1 Pterocles gutturalis | reverse complement strand
CCCGTGCCCATCTCCGAGCCACCGCTCCCCTTCAACGGGACTACCACGAGCGCCTGTGCCCTCAGCCCAAAATTGCCCAAATCGAGGTGAATTCAGGGCTGCGAACTGCGGGGTTTTCCCCTCTCTTGAGTTCATTTTGAGCCGCCTTTACCCTAGCTTTCTCCACTGCACACTGACTCAGCGCCTGCCTGCAGCTCAGCGCCGCTCCACAGAGAAACCCCGTCAGTAATTAAGTCTCAACCATTTTTAATTCATGAGCTCGAAGAACTTGTGATTTGCAGCATCCCCTTGC
>NW_010099392.1:337-2359 GCF_000699245.1 Pterocles gutturalis | reverse complement strand
GACGCCCCCGCCCTGCCCGCTCCCCCATGCCCCCCCCTGCCAGCACCATCCTGCCTGCACCCCCTGCCTGCACCATCCTGCCTGCACCCCCCCTGCCTGCACCCCAGCTCTGCTGCGGGACCCTGGGAATGACTCAGAGGATGATTTTGTAGCCAGACCCGCAGGGATGGTGCAGCCTCCCAAGCTCCCCAGCAGGTTTTTGGGGTGCCCACTCTGCACCCTGAGCTTTGCACGCTCCTCCAGCTCCTGACACCGCTCCATGTGACCCTCCAGCAGCTCAGCCTAAAGCCACTGCTGTCCTGTGCCGTGGCTCCGGAGCCCCCGGCATGTGCTGGTGCAGTGGGATGAGTCTGGGGACGGCGTGGAGCCCCCAGTTTTGGCTCTGTGCATGCCGAGAGCTGGGTACCCCTCTGCCAGGCTGTGGCGATGGCCAAGCTCCTTGGGCAATGTGAGCTCTCCAGAATGCTGCTCGCTGCGGGGCTATGGATTTTAGGGGAGCTGCGTGCCAGACCTCCAGCTGCTCTCCCCAGTAACAGCCCTTCTGCTGCCTGGGGTGGCTTGTGGCTGGACCTGGTGGTCTGGGCAGGTCCCTGGGGTCCCACAGCTTGCCCTGCTGCCTTTCTGCTTCTCGCAGATGTCAGTGTTTAAGGGAAGGTGTTCTTGTGCTGTCTCCTCCCGCTGCCATCCCGGGAGGGCTGAGCACCGCTGCAGGAGGGGCAGAGGAGCATCACTGGCCCCTGGGAAGGCACTGAACACTGCTGGGGCGAAGGCAAAGCACCCCCCAAGCAGGGACTGACAGATGGACAATGGCCTGGGGGATTTTGGAAAGCAACTGTGAACACAGAAATTCCTCGGGCATCTTCACAACCTCGCTGTTACCCTGGTCTGCAGGTTTACCCATGTCTCTGGCTCTGAAAGGTCTGTCTCGGAAGATTTACCCTCCACCCTCGCTGGTCCCATGCCAGCCCACAGGGATAGGATCATAGAATCAGGGAATGGTTTGGGTTGGAAGGGACCTTAAAGATCATTTAGTTCCAACCCCCCTCCCATGGACAGCGATACCTCCCACTAGCCCAGGTTGCTCCGAGCTCGCCGGGTACCAGAGACCCTGCGGAGCCGGGCTGTGGTGCACTCCAGCCCCTCATTTCAGAGCAGCCACTGACCAGCAGCCAGCCCCTGACAGTGTCTGAGCCCTTCTGGCCCAGGACACTGGGGTCCTGACGGGAAAATCGCCGTGTCCATCCCTTCAAAAGAGCCAAAGTCAGGAGCAACCGCAGCCTAGAAAAGCAGCTTATGGAGGATGGATCCTACCTTCCGACAGAGCAACTTTTTATCCCTGCTGTAAAAGCCGGGGATTCATTACGGACATAAGCACATTCCCCAAACCACCACGCGGGCTTTCCAAAGCTGGCATTAAAACCCACAGATCTCCCACCAAACCAATTCTGAGCTGGAATCTTCTTTGCTATTCACGGCCACGGCGGAGGCTGCTGTAACAAACAAGATTATGTTCTTAAATATTCCCGAGGAATAACTCCCCATAGTCAGTTTTTTTGTAAATGCCTTTCATTAATTCTCCGCGGTGCTGGCACGCCACCCAATCCATATTCATGTTGGCATTTCCTTGGTTTTTATGCAAATAACAACTTTGCCTTTATTACAAGATATTTCTGTATTCTGTGGCTGTTGCAGACCAGCGGTCTGCATTAACCTCTGTTGTGCTGGATAGCCGGGGGTTAACTCTGCCAAAACCTGATCCTGAGCCTGCTGATTCAAATACAAGCCAGATCTTCTCAATAACCACATTTTTAGCTCAGAAAGCAGCATTCATCCCTAAGAGATGGCAGCCAAAGCCCTGCCCGTGCTGGCTCAGGTGAGGACCCTCTGCTACCACAGACCCCAGCAGCTCCCCAGTATTTTCCCCAATTATTTTTTTGGAAGGAAGAAGCAGAGCAGGAAGGGTTGGGGCTTGGGAAGAGGTGTTTCTGGAGGATGCAATAAGAA
Source organism: Pterocles gutturalis (assembly GCF_000699245.1). Lineage (NCBI taxonomy): Eukaryota > Metazoa > Chordata > Aves > Pterocliformes > Pteroclidae > Pterocles > Pterocles gutturalis. The sequence goes on along the minus strand of NW_010099392.1, from coordinate 355 downwards.
ACCACTGCACATCCGAGG
>NW_010099392.1:0-314 GCF_000699245.1 Pterocles gutturalis | reverse complement strand
GGAGCATCTTCCCCCACGGGTAGACAGTGGCTGGTGGTGACCCTCTGAGACACGCGCTGTCCCCAAGCTCTGGGGCTGTGCCCTGACACCGCAGTGGCCTGGGCTGTGGCATCGCTGCCTGGGTTGGGGCTGGGTCACCTGCTCCAGCTGGGACCCCTGGCGACGCCATGGGATGGAGTGGGGGAAAGGGGAAGGGAGAAAGGCTCAACCGAGCCCCAGCGTGGCCCCGGCACGGTCTGTACTCCCAGCCGGGGGAGCAGGGATGGTGTCTGTCACCCCCACCTCAACAGTGTTCCCAGTGCAGGCACTGGGCT
>NW_010099391.1:0-940 GCF_000699245.1 Pterocles gutturalis | reverse complement strand
AGCAGCACCGCGGCCCTCCCGGCTCCGCACCCGCGGAATTTCCGCTGCCCCCCGAGCCGAGCGGGCAGCTCGGCAAGAAATATGAGAGAGGAAATTGTTTCCATAGGCGGATTACAATCTCCCTTAATATCTTGCTCGATTTAATCACCTCGTTAAATGATCAAAAAGGGGAGGGGAAAGGGGGGGGGGTGGGGAGAAAAAGGCTTTTAAAGGGATGTGACCTAAAAAAAAATGTTATTGCGGGTTAAATTTACACAGAGTGAGCGCATATATTTATGGAAGGTGGGGCAGATAGAGCAGGAATATGCTGGATAAACCTATATAAAAAAAAAAAAAAAACATTGGTGTCCACAGAAATAGATAAACTAGGTGTTCGAGCTGATTTACATATACATAGAATATATATATACATTTATACATATGGTGGCATGTGCGTGTAACCATATAAGTCCGTTTCTTTTTATGATCTGGGCGTCGGTGTGTATATATATTACATATATACGGTGGGATATACATTATATATGTGTGTGTATGTGTGGCAGGCTTGATGCTGTGCGTGTAGATTATATAAATCTGGGTGTTGTGAGGTGATCTGTGTGTCTCTCTATATAGGTCTAGCACATATACCACGTATAACAACGTATTTATAGATATATATATATGGAAGTCCATCCCTCTAGGTTATTCTATTAAATGGTGGGTAGATAATAGGTATGTTATATAAATGAATTTATATATAAGCGAGTGCAGATGTCTATATTGTCACAGAAGTGGTGTATAGATCCCATAGATCTGTACCGGTGTGTTTAATGCGCTATATTTGTGTACATATGGGTGTACGTATAGCTTTATAAAGGCACCTAAAATAGAGATCTAGAGGGGGTGTGTATGTACCGCGTCTCTCCGCGGGTTTCACGCGGTGACAGAGGGTGCCCTATGG
>NW_010099390.1:33387-59093 GCF_000699245.1 Pterocles gutturalis | reverse complement strand
AACTTTAATGATTCTATGATTCTATGATACGTGCAAGAGAGACAGAAAATTTTCACCATCAGATAGGTGTACAGCATTCACTTCTCAGCCTGCTGCTGATAATTTTCAGCTTAACATCTGTTTTGATACCTGTTTTGATACATATCTTGTCTTGCAGAATTGGAAGAGAGCTGGATCGCTGGGAGCCAGGACACACATATTTACCATAGTATAGATCACTTGCTACCACTGGTATCTTTTTCCAAACCTTTCTGTGGTTATTTTTACTGAATTAATGAATAGTTTAACTGTAAGCTAAAGGTGACTACAACTGACACTTTTTATATTTTGTAAGACTCAACCAAGTTCTGTAATCGAGCACAGCATACCTGGACTGACTCAGTGCAGTTATCAAACATCTTTAAGGGGAACACCTACCAAATCTCGTATTTTTAGTTCACCCTAGCACTCTTACTATCACACACTGGCTGGTTGGTAATGGGCTGGTTGTTTGTAGGTTAAATAGAAAACTAAAGTTCTTAATACTAAAGTATTTAAAGAAAGGAGTATTTAAAGTACCAATACATTCAGCTGATGCCTGGAACTCAAACACAAAGCAGAAGAACAGCAATGTATCTTTGAAATAAAGTAACAAAATTAATAAAAGTTGCTTACACTGCTGACTTGGATCAGAATCTGTGGTCATCTTCACGTAGTTTGAGGGGAAGAGACCTGTCACACCACTGATTTCTCCTTGCCACCAGTCAGCATCATCCTTGCTCAGTACATTAATAAGCTGCCCTTTGGAGAAACTGAGCTCATCTTCATTGTTTGCCATGTAATCATACATCGCTATCACTTGACACACTATGAAGAAAAAACAAAAATAGCAGAACACTGTTACACAAGTATTAAGACTGTTTTTTGAGTGTTTTACATAACCACAGGAAAGAAACAACAATTTCACATACACTGTTACATAAGAAAAATGCCACATGATCTTATCTTGATGTGGAACTGTCCTCTCTTTTCTTCTACTTTTTTTTTACTGGGCCAGACAGTAATCTTTATTTCCACTTTCTGTATCTATGCACTTCTATACCAAATGGATTCAGTTAGTATAACATCTAGTGACCTTCTAAATGCTTTGAAATATAATCAGGTATTCTTCTATCTCTTTTACCGGCTCAGTAGAGAAAGTGAGCTTGATTATCTATCTTATAGTTGATACTTGTGAGAAAAATGTGTCAAAGGCAGAGGAAATGTGCATTAGCTAATCATGAACTGATAGTTTAGTCCAAGGGAAGTTTTGTCTAGTACTACCCAGGAAGCTGTTGTATAAGCAAATCATAGCTGTGGAGAACAGCACAACCGAAGCATGCAGGATAAAAAAAAAAAAAAAAGCTACTTTTCTGTGAAATAATCTCATTTGTACCCTGCCATTCAAAGGTAAAAAAAAAACTAATGGAAATTTTTCAGACTAGTATCTGAACAATTGAAGCAGTTACATAAAATACTCTAAATGGAATATAAAGTAATGTTTTTTCACCTGAGGGAGCAGCAGCTGTGGTTCTTTCACTGCTTGGACCCAGTAATTTCACATGGCTGGCAGGGAACCATCCTTTCTGCCTCTTTTTCCCTCTTGCCTGTAAATGTTTAAAATGGTTATTATACAATTGAGAAACCAAATAGTCTATAGACTGGAAAAAAACGCATCGAATATGTCACACAGTTTTGCCAACAAAAGACAAAAAGTCAGGCTTCCAAACAGCAAGTAAATACTAAACAGATCTCAAAAGGAAAAAAACCTGGTTAAAGGATAAAACAACCCAATTCAAAAAAAGCTGCACCGTAATATGTTTTTGTAAATGCGTTCATCCAACATTTTCAAGTGCAGCTGATGATTTCAGTGCACAATTTAATTGTAGGGCTGAAAATCTGCTCTATGAATATCCTGCTTACGCATCACATAGGGGGTCTCTAACAAGATGCCCAGAACAGAAGTAACCATTACCATAAGCTACTTGTGAAAATCCTGACCTAAGTATTGATACCACTTCCTACCTAGTACAGCATGTGAGAGTTTGAAAACATTTTCCTCATTCTTCAGTCTTTGCTTTTCTAGCCCTATAGGTAAAGATGATCTCTGCACACACAGAAGAAAGAAATATAGCTCAGGGTGCACAAAAAAGTCAAGATGTTAAAGTGAGCAGAGATTTTAGCAGTAACTGCAGAGTGAGCTGTATTACAACAAAAAAAAGAAATTCACACTAGCAAGAATTGACAGTTATTAATTTTTTTTTTTTTTGAGTCTTTGAGGCTTCTTCCTGAAGCAGCACTGTGTGGGCCTACTTTTCTTAAAATACAAACTATTCAGTGTTTACTTTATTTATTTTTTGCACATACTACGAGTACAGTTTCCACTGCTGTTTATTCACAGAAACTCAGTGCAGCAATTTCTCAACTTGCTCACTGTGATTGCTCCTCCTGTATCTGTAAAGCAGGTTGGTTTTAAAAACATATGCTGAAGATCAGCCCTGTTCTAACTGTTGGAGGAGGAAGATAGCTGTTAAGACTATTGCCTCAAAACAGACTGGGTGGCTGTAGAATACTTTGGGAAAGGCCAATTAAGTAATAGCAAGAGGACAGAACTTTCTATTGTGCTGTTCAATCCCAATGCTGGAAATAACATTTGGTATTGGAAGTAACATGTTTAAACTCAGGCTAACGCTGCAGATTTAGCTAAAATTCAGCTAAAATTCAGCTAAAGAAAAGGGTAATAAAGAGACATTATAAGATCATGGTGTAACTTTCTGCATTGGTTGCAAAGAAGGTGGCTCTTATGGACAAGATCCATGGGGCTCCAAAAGTCAAAATATCAACTATGATTTCAGAAGAACGTCATGTAACCGTACCCTCAACCCTTGGGACTAGAAATTCATCACTAGGTGGGTAAAGGAGAAAAGTGGGATCAGAAACCTTCACAATAAACTAGCTTCCAACTCCAACATCCAAGAATTCCTGTTTTTTCATTAGAATAATTTTACAATTTTATGTTTTACCAATTAAATCCTAATCAAGTTATTAACCATCAACATCCCTCTTCTCCCTCCCACGCGCATGTTCATTGACAGTTTTACTATTTTCTGTGACCAAAAAACCCCCCAAAACCAAAAAACAAACAAAAACCCCCAGCAGCCCAAAGTTTAATTAAAAACTTTATTTCCCCAAATATGCTTTATACAAGATGAAAATAGCTTTCTAAGACAGCTCTTTGAATACTACACTTGGTTGTTTTCTCAAACTAACCCCAAGATCAGCTCCTTGCCATTCATGAAGTCACAATTATTTGTCTTTCAATAATTACCTGCAACTCTCCTTGCCACCACCCACTAGCATTCTTCTTCAGAATAAGAATTAGCTGTCCTGGAGCAAGACTAAGCTGTTCAGTTCCTGATGCAGCATAGGCAGTAGTAACCTGAGCAATTTCTGAAAAGATAATATATTAATTGCATTTGTTATTTTTTCATTAGAGTAAGAGTCAGATCCACAGAAATATCCTGGTATGTATCTTGCAGCTAAGCACATTAGCCACCATTAGAACACAGGTATGAACCTAAATGCTCATGATCACTTAAGACAGCCCTAAATGTTAAAAAGTTATCACACACTTACCGGGTTTCTTATTTATTGTTCCAGTTTTGCCAGCATTACTAGAAGCCTACAAAGACACAACAATCATCTTTTAATGTGCAATAAAACCAGGAGAGTTTACACCAACTTTAAGCTTGCGGATAGAAAAGCACGTGTAGATTTTAATTTGGAGCCCATATTTAACAAATACCATCCCGTATGGAGAGAGACAGCATGACACGGTGGCTAGAGCACTGATTTAGCACCCAACCTACCTAGGCTTTTCTTCTCTGTCAAGCACATTAACCTCTGCTTAAAATCACTATCTAAGAGCTCGATATCAATACCAACAATACAATAAATTGTGCATCATGCGTTAATTCTCAGAATACAAACTCACCTCTTGATCCTTTGGTCTGACGTAATTGGAGGGGAAGATTCCAGTTCTGCCATCAATGCTCCCAGTCCACCATTCCCCCTCTTTCTGGGTCACTAGGATTTCCTCACCTTCCGTGAAAGTCAAGTCACCAGGCTCAGAGCTTGAATATGAATAGAGTGCAACATACTCTGCGCAAACAGCACATATAGAGAAGGAGACAACAGTTTCAGATAGGAGGACAGAAGTAGGTCAGATGTAAGTGAAGTTATCTTTGATATCAGCCTTTATCACCGTGTTCATAACATGGATCATGTCTTCACAAGTTTGTCAATCAGCCTACCTACTTGCTTGATTGTAATCACATCTCGCCTCCTGCTTGTAACTCTGAATTACAGGTACACAACTTTGTACACACAGGTTAATTTGGCACAGTGAGAGTTACAACCTTAAGATCATCCTGCAGATCAGCAGAGGCCTGTAGACCACAGCTTGAAAACTCATCTCTTGCATTAAGTATTCCACCCTACCCCTGTGTTTCACAGCAAGCACATATATTCCACACCTAAACCTGATTAAAACCAATCTTATCTGACTAACACAGCAAAAATGAAAAACACAAGTGGAATTAAAATATAATTGAAGCAGCACAGAGATACACTAGATTAGAAGGCTTAGAAAGTGCTTCCCACAAATTTTTCTTCAGTAATCACAGAATCATAGAATCATTAAGGTTGGAAAAGACCTCAAGGATCATCAAGTCCAACTGTCAACCCAACACCACCTAACCCACTAACCCATGTCCCTAAGCACCACATCTACACGTTTCTTGAAGCCCTCCAGGGATGGTGACTCCACCACTTCCCTGGGCAGCCTGTTCCAATGCCTGATCACTCTTTCAGGGAAGAAATTTCTTCATATTTGTTTTCTCTACTCCCTACTGATTAAAATAGAATGATCCATACTAAAGAGACTAAAAATTCCTTCTCATAGGAATATATAGCATAAGATAGTAAAGAACAACAGGAAGAGAACCTGGCTTACGGATGACAGATATTTAAGTTTTGAGAAATAAATTAATGCTCCAGCAGAAGTCTTAAAAACATAAACAACGCCCAGGCCTGTACTCAGCCTGAATTAGTTATAAGCTCTCCTTGAGTTCCTGCTTTAGAATTCTTGTAACAGTAGCTCAACATTTGCACTGTATCTTTTGGACAAGCATTAAAAGGCCTGCTCAGAAACTCTTCACATATTTGAGTTTATTCATATGCCATAAAGCAGAAATGGACTGTATCATCAAGGAGCACATTTCATGCTGTCTTACCCTCTCCTGCTGCGTAAGACTGTGCATTAGGCTTTTTGTTTACAGCTGCATAAATAGCTTCTGGTCTGCAGAAAGAAAAAAATAGTTTGAGTAACCAAAAGGCTGATCAAGAACAAATCTCTTTATTAGGATGAGACTAAACTCACTTTGTTTATCTCAAAGTTGGTATTGCCTCTGAACTAATTGCAAAGACTTCCCTGACTGTCAAACAGTGACAGCTATTACTGCTATTTAAGGTATGAATGGCATCCAAGAGCACATCATTTAAAAAAAAAAAAAAAGAGTAACATGATGAAAGACAATTATCCAAAATAAGTACAAATTAAAGATTTTTTCCAAATTCTCTCATTCTAGAGAACTTCTAGGAACTTTTATCATAACACATAAAAAGAACAATTTACACGTAACGGTACAGCCATCCCAGCAGTAACCAGACTTGGAATTATTACCGAAACAGTTACCTTGCAGCATTAAATGGACATAATGATCTTTTCAAGTAAAGAAAAATACACAATTTCTGCAAGATGTGCCTTACAAGCTTACAATTCTTTGTAGGTCACTTAGAAATTGGCATCTTCAGAGGCATAAATCAACCACACTGCAAGAGAGCTGACTCCCTAATGAACCAAAACAAAGTCTGGCACTTGATGAATAATCAAACACCACTGATTTTTCACAGCACTGAGCCTTGGAAGACTGTCTATTTACACAGTAGTGAGCCCAACATTACCTGTCTTGCCAGAATGAAATAATAAAAGCCCAAAACAGCATGGTGTAAATTGTAAACAGTATTTATATTCTGCACTTTAAAGCACTGCAAGAATTTTGCACTCTAAAATACCTCTTTCTGTAAACTTCTGAATAGAACAAAAATACACTTACTCCTCTTTCTTGATTTCACTCCCAGGTAAGAGCTTGACATAAGATTTTGGAAACCAACCCCTTCCTCCATGTACCTCTCCAAACCACCAGTTCTCCTGCTGCTCCAGGACAGTAATGATATCATTTTTTGAAAAATTCAAGTGGTTATCTTTTTTTGCAGTCCAAGAGCAAAGTGCTTGTGCTTTTAAGTTCTCGACAGGCTGCCCCTGTTAAGACAGAAGAGGAGATGTTGATCAACCACACTACCCCAAACTGGAGCAAGTGTCAAAAACAAAGCAACAAACATTGACTTTATCTTTTATTGAAGTTTAACCAACTTCATTCCTAAGTGATATCTGAATAATTTCTTTTTCTTTACATTGATGTATACAAGCTGTTGATTGAGGAATAATCTCTCAACTCTGTTTCTTATTTGTTAGAAATGTCTTGTATAAAGACAGGTGAATTTTATTTTAGAATTATGAAATATACTGCATGAATCTCTTTGCTCAGCGGTCCCTGGAAACACATGGAGTTACATCAATGCACACTAGTGGAGCATTCAGACTAGCTTCTTTATCCTCTAACCTGTTCAGTGCACCCAGTATTAGAAAAGTTGTGTTTTGTTTTGTTTTTTTTTAAATCACTTTCACTAACATGAATCTAAAATACAGCAAGTTCTCCACTCTCACACAATATACCTGTCCATGAATGGGTGAGACAGATCCAGGGGACACAGTGCGAGTAAAAGCTGATTTCTGTTGCCATGCTGTATTAACATTCAGGCTAGAAAAAGGTATGTTTTGGTAATCATATTCTTCTGCAGATTTACCTGGTGAAAGTGGCCTGCAAATTGAATACAGGCATATTGAACACATTACAATTTTTACTTAAGAACTACCTCAAGCAGAATAACTTTTTTTTTTAACATATATAAAATGGATATCCTATACAACATGAAGCAGACTGTCAAATACTTAATATTTCCAAACTAAGACTTTCAGGTAGGTTCTTCAATAAGTTTTCTGCCTTTAGTTTAAAAATAAACATGGAACAAAACTATACAGCACATCATGTGTTAGTTAAATTTAAAACAAATAAAAGCAATTTTAACACAAACACAACAAAAACTCACTCTGAAGCAGGTGAGGTAGTAGATAAAGATACTGTAGGAGGAAGTAAGGCCTTCTTGGGAGATAAAGACTTTTCTCCTTCTGGTATTTTTTCCACGTAATTGCATGGAAACCAACCAAAATGTCCTTGAAAACTCCCATAAAGCCAACCAGGCTCTCCCACAGTTTTTTCATCAACCTATGGACAGGAGGATAAATAAAAAGAAAACACAATTAGCAGCATGAAACAAACAAGGGCACCTAGTGCATCAGCACCTGCTGACACTCCAGACTGAACAGCGTGATCAGCACTCACGTAAGGGTCAGCATTTTCATTCTCTTCCCTTTCAGAATTTATTTTGCTCTGTTGAAGAAACAGGGCGATGATGCACTTGCACTGTTTTCAGACACAGGTACAAACAGGCCTCAAAGATGTTATTTTCCTTCACATGGGCCCCAAACATGCACACTGGTGATCATGTACCATACCCAGAGCCACTCTGGCTTGCTAAAAATTACAGAGCGTTGTGTTGTATTTGCTAATGCACAGCAAGAGGCAGCAGCTGGCGAGCCTAGCAGCACACGAAAACAACTGCTGCAGTTCTGCTTACAGATATAATTGTGTCATTTGACCGCATCCAAAACACGTCCAAAAATTCCGTTATTTACTATGCAATTAAGTATAAAACAGAATCATAGAACAATTTAGATTGGAAAAGACCTTTAAGATCAAGTCCAACCATTAACCTGAAACTGCCAAGTCCACCACTAAACTATGTCCCCAGTGCCACATCTACATGTCTCCAGGGATGGTGACTCAACCACTTCCCTGGGCAGTCTGTGCCAATGCTTGACAACCTTTTCAGTGAAGAATTTTTTCCTAATATCCAATCTAAACCTCCACTGGCAGAACCTGAGGCCATTTCCTCCTGTCCTATCACTTGTTACTTGGGAAGAGAGACTGACACCCAGCCAAGAGCATCCTTAAACATTTATAAAAATACCAAAGTCTCCATTATGCTGCAAATCAGTAAAAATCAGCTAAAAATTGGTAGTTCCTCAAATACTATCAGCTAGTTGGGGCTTGGGGTACAAAAGGAGAAGGTGAAGGGGGTGCCAGCAGCTGTTAGCCCATTTCTAAAAGAAGGGATCAGTTAAATGACACAGTTAATTATATATGAGAAAGAAGCCAAAACACAACTTACTTCTCTTGTTCCTCTTCTGTACTTCGTTGGTATGAAAATGCAAATAAATGATTTAACACTGTCAAACTGAAGGCTAATACTTGAAGTGTTTTAATATTCTGTACCACACTGCTTTGTAAATTCTCCCTTATCACCTACTTATATCGCTTATAATCTGAATGAGGACCCATACGTACTTATATACATATACATCAATTGTATTACAACAGTTGTAAATCAGCTTTCATGAGTCCACCTGAATGCCTATGCCTTCAGAAATATGTAGGCTGGTAAGTGATATAATCACATGAAATACAGATTTCAACCGAGAAGCCGAAAGATACAGTCCAGTTTTATGGTCCTGCTGTAATATCATAAATAGCATATTCAGCTGAATGCAGAAAACTGCTACAAAGAATGGACACTGAATAAACTACTATAGATATCTGCCTGAGGGAGCATTTGCAAAGGACCAGCTGACAAGAGGCAGAAGTCTATGTTAACAATACATTAGAAAACAGCACTAAGATTCAGAAGAACCTTTCACATCTACTTGTTAAATAACTAGTTTATTTTAATTGAAACTGTATTAACAATGTTGTCATTTTATGTAGCCATTCATGTCTCTATTTTCTACACTCATATTTCTCATTTAAAGAATATCACTTTTATCTCATATCACTCATTTAAAGGCCAACCTGTACATGTACAATGAACTGTAGCACCTACATCATTCCTGATCAACTAATCTCAGAAAGGTTATGTTTACAGTTTGCAACTGTTATTCTAAACTGATTCTCAACACCTCCAGGATGTGTAAGATCCAAAGAGAGATTTTAGCTGAACTAATTCTAACTTCACCTGTTACGCCAAAAAACAAACCAAAACAAAACCACAAAAAAAAACCCACCAAAAAAAAAAATCAAATTTAAATTTTGAGTAAGTCTTAATATGTATAAAAATAATGCTTTTGACACTTAAAACTTTGGTGAATCTCAAGGCTGGGGAAGTGGGGTTGGGTTTCTGCAAGTTAAATGTCAGTGGGAAATCTTACCTGAATTATATCTCCAGTATTAAAGCTCATCTCATCGTGATTCCTTGCTTCAAATGGATATAAAGCTCTGTAGTTTACCAAGGCAACTGAATTCTTAGACTCTGAGACACTAACTGCATTGCCTGAAAGGATAAGAAAACTAGTGAACATTCTGATACAGCTGAAAGACATGCCCTTAGTTGGAACCCTATCATTCTAAGCAACAGGTATGAATGTAAGAAGAGACCTGCTCTAGCCCCACAGACACTATGCAAGTATCAAAGGAGATCACTAGCTACAGCAGGCCGATGGGATGCATACAATCCAAGAATTTAACATGCTAATTGTAGGAAACGTAACACAGGCAATAAAATGCATTGTCTTCTGAAGCAAAAAAATGGCGTCTTTGCACTCTCATCTTTCCTTGTCAAATTGCTCTGGCTAAGCCAGGGCTTTAATAGAGTCTCCTTTAACACAATTGTAATTTTCCAAGTTGAAAAGATACCACTTCTACAACAATAAGTGTCCAGCAGCAGGTGTGAAGATTTTGAAACCTAAAATACCATGATTGCTATTTTCTTTGCATTTATGTTCTCTGAGCCTGCAACTGATGTAAAACATTCACTATCTGTGACAAGGTGTAGCTGAGGTGTGCGACTATATTTCAGCACTGCTCTAATTTAGTTCTTGCTGAACTCAGTGATAAAAGTGGCTAATAAAGAAGTAATGAAGGATGGAACTAATCAAAACTGCCTTTAGCAAAAATATTGTTAAACCAGTATTTTTCAAACTCACAACTAGAGTTAGTTCAAACTAAAACCTAGAGTTAGGTGGACTTCAGTTCTTTGCTTTTTAATCAGAGTCACTGAGCAATGCAGAAATAAACTATTTCTTATTAATAAAACACTTTGCTGAGCGTTACCTGCCCATCCACTCATCACTGAACAAAACTCCTCCATATTAGCATTCTGCTGTCATGACAGAAAGTGCTGGCCTTAGGAAAAAGCTAAAATAGTATGGTTTCCAGCATCTGTGATTTGTTGGCCATGATCACTGGAGGATTTGTCATCAGAGTAATAGGTGCTGAAAACTGATAAAAGTAACCTAAGTTAATAAGACGATTTATACCTAACTAAACACATGGAACATCGTTGGGTTTTTGTAATAATATTTTAGACAATAAGCCTGCCATTGCGTCACATTAGCAATAATATTTCTAAAGAATGAAACAAGTCAAGAAAATAAGAACCATTAAAGCAAAAATCTAACAGGCTAAGATTACCTTCATTTTTCCAGGGTGGCTTCAAACTTTTACCCTCTGTTGGTTTCAATAGATCTGCAAACTTCTCATTTATGTTTAATTTAGAAGTGCGCTTCTCTGTCTCTTGAGAGTTGGTCACATCTTTTATCTTCTTTATTTCTTCGTTCTGCTTATGCCTCTCCTCAGCTTCTTTTGCAATTTTTTCTTGCTTTCTTTTGTCTTCTTCCAGTTGCCTCTGCCTTCGTTGTTCTGTCTCCCTTGAGATCACAGCTTGCCTATTTTTCTCCTCCTCTGCATGAAGGTGTTGTTTATTTTCCCTTTCTCTCATCAGAGCAACTGCTTCTTCAGCTTTCAGCTTTTCTTGAACTTTTTCCTGCATTCGTTCTTCCTCCAATCGCTTCTTTTTCTCTTCTTCTTCCCTTCGGATATTTTCCTGCCATCGGTTCTCCTTCTCCCGTTTTGCTTTCCTGAAAAAAACGAATGAGAGAGGAGCAGGAGAACATTCAGATAAAAACAAATGAGATCGTGTTCACAGAGCAATCGGCTGCACTTTTAAGTAAAATTCTGTCTAGGATATCTACCGTTTTTCTCTCTGGGCAGTAAGCTCTTCCACAGAAGACCATGCTTTGTCTTAACAAGAGGGCCAGTATATTTCACATAAATAACAATAAATGGATTAAAAGTCTTGGTATAGAAATACTGCCACATGGTTACTTGTGCAGTGCCTCCACGAACACTCCTGCTCACCTACGTCCCGATGAGCAAGAAGTCATCTGTTAACTGAACAAAGGTGGTTTTAATTTGTCCACCAAGGTACTACCATAATGTCACAATTGGAAACTAAACTTTCCAAACAGATTAACAGCAAAATTTCACTCTGGTACATATATAAAAATAGCCTTTGCATACTGATCTTTGCTGCTTTAATTTTTTGCCTTCAGCAGTTGCAATCTATTCAGTACACTTATCCACCACAGCCACACTCTTCAGCCGACAGAATCTGGAAACCTGACTGTATTCTCTGAAATTATTCAGATTTTATTCCGTGCCTCATCTCTCCAAAGAAGGGACTGTCACAAATGTTATGAAACTCCATCACACTATTGTAGAAAAATGAAGTCTTAAGACCATGAATCACACATACTACAAGGTCACTAGCTCTGCTTCATTAAAAACAGTCAAAGCAAAAAAAAAACCAAAACTCTCTCTCAAATTATAAAGACAAAACACAGCAATTCCCTGAATGAGAAGGAAAGTCAAAACTAGTACACCAAAGCAATTCCAGAGCTGAGGATGTCCCACCAAAAGCACCCATCCACTCTCTGGCACTGTTTCAATCCAAGGCTGCTAAGCACAAAATAAGCAGCTGATAGAAGAAGGTCCGGAGCAGGGAAAAACAGAGGGGCATCTTAAGACCACCAGAATCAGACCCTAGAAACTATGATTTCTTAATCAGTGGAACAAAAGAAAACAAACTAGCTGGGAACAAGACCATGAGAAACCAAGAGCTGAGAATAGTAAAAGTTTGAGTGTTTGATACAAGGCTGGCCTGAGCAAAACCAGAACCATATACACAAAGGGACGGTCCTCTCAGGCATCTATGTGAAAGGAACCTAATTTAAAACTCAAAGTTTGCTCACTCATCCAGCTTTCAAAATTAACGTAGGAATTAAGCAGTCAATGCCCCTCCTTAAGTATCAATTTCACAACTGTCTGGATACACATGACAAAAAACTAGTAACTACTCAGAAGTGCTCTTAAGGAAAAAGGTCAGATCTTTTGAAGGCCAGCAAAACAAGGCAGAAAATACAAGGATTTTTAAATGTGTGAGGATGATCTATTAAAGGACCAAATAATCTTATTAGGAAAAGTGACTCCTTGGTTTATCTGACTAATAAGTTTTTTTTACAAAAAGCAGATAAAAATGGATTGGAAAGAGGAAATTCAAACCATCTTCTATCAGTGGTACTCCATACAAAACGTTTTCTCTAAAGCAACTCACTAGGATGGATTTTTACTTATTGGACCTCCTGCTTACTACAATCAGTGTCTTGGAAGTCACCACAGCATTATTTTGCTTTAAAAACTGCGACGCTGATACATTCAGACATGGTACCTTGCAGCCTCATCTTCCAGTCGCTTTTTCTGTGCAAGATCAGCTCTTCTTTTTTCTAGCTCTCTTATTTTGTCCTGTTTGATCCTGTGGAGCTGCTCCAAGGCTAACTGCTGTGTGCTGTAACTTTCTCTCAGGTCCTAAGGAGGAAACACAATTAAGTACATCAAAAGGAACAAAGCCAATCTCTCGAGAAAAGCATCCACACATTTTAATGCTTTGTGAACCGAGTTTTAATACAAATGGACAAAGTAATATTAAGTTATTAATAGTCCTTGGAGGTCACTGTAAAGAAAGTCAAATAAACCTTTGACGTAACTTAGGCTTTCAAAGAGCCCTTCCAGTCATACACCTGCTGGAAATGGCAAATGCGACAGAGGAGAAGGGAAGATACAAAACTGAGTGTTCAAACACAATGTTATCTAAGGACACAGAAGGCAATGAAGCATATTTTAAATAACTACAAGGAGGCAGACTTCAACTGAAAGCCAACACAATACCAGAAACCTGAGAATGCAGGTGCTCGCCTTCCTTTGCAATGTTTTCTGAATGATCAGTCCCATACTTAAATCAGAAAAACTTTATAAAAATATCCAGCAGGCTTACCACTGTGGGAAGCCATAGCTTAAAGACACTAACTCAGACTGGAGTTTTGCTATATTTGTAAACTTCACAATTTTACTCTTTTTCCTTTTGAACACATTCTTCAATTCGTATTCCATCTCCCTCTGATGACAAACTTTTTCACAGCAGAAAATCAGGATGAATCTTTGGGATAATTAGATTTACGGAACAGAAAAATATCAACAATGATAGAATTACTTTAGATCATTCTTCACCACATCACAAAATATCTGTAAGATACTACACTATTTTTTCTCAGAATCCTATTGATACACACTGAGCAATGCAACAGGTATACCCTGACTTTTCATATCTGATCTCATAAATGCAAATAAAGCAATTAAGAATTATCTATTCCCACTACAATATGCACCTCTACCAATAATCACATTGCCTAAGAGATACTTAGTAATTCATATGAAAAGGGCAAAATAACAACATTTCTGTGTCAGTGGAAGTCTCCGTAGCAACAAACTAAATCAAGCAATTGACTACAATTTTTCCCCAAACATATTCACTCTTTCTTCTCATTTTGCACAGAAACTGAGGATCACTGTGGAAATGAACTCACATTATAAAAACTCCTGTATCTCTGATTTAAGGACAGAATAACCTTTATGCAAAATGAAAGGTCACTTAAGTAATTCTGATTTTTTTTCCTCATAAATTATTCTCCAAGTCAGATTTCTGACCCCGGCGGACAAAAGCAGCTTCGAGGAAGAACAGCAAATAGGTTTTAGTACTGGGTTAATCTGGAAGTTTAATAGCATTACATTCGCCATGTCATATGTCATAGTCTGGATATTGATGCTATTTCTAGACTTTTAAACTTGGACAAGAGCTCATATACCTGACTCACAGCTTAAGATGTATGGATACAGGTAAAGAGCAACAGATGGAAAAAGTGGGAGAAGACACTGCTTCCATCTAAGTATTTTTTTGGTTGAAGTTACCTTAACTAAAAAGAAAAATATCTGGGTAAAACAACTTAGTGAACATAGTCTATTAAGAAATAAAATGGTTATCAGTATTTTGCAGTTTGGATTTCTAAGCAGGTTAAGAAATTTTTAGTCTTTAAGGGGATGTAAAAGGAAGCAGAAAGAAAAAGAGCCTATCAATTTTATTTTAGGAAGATTTATTTAATAGAAGTTGTACATCCAAACAGAAAGGGTAAACAGAGAAAAACTGCGAAATAATTAAAAACCAAAAGAGCCAAAGATTAGAAAATAACCTTAAGTAAGAGGAAGAGGTTGTTGAGACAGCTTAGCAGAGACAAAAGGCACTGAAGAACAGAATCATCCATATTCTCACACTGTAAGATAAGGTAGATAAAAAGCCAATTAATCTTTGCACTGTATTTTGAAAAACATATTTTAGGGAAGACTGAATTGTGGATGCAGCCACTGAACACAGTAAGCCATGCAATAAACAAGTAAATAAAAATGCATGTTATATGTAGCCATTTTTTAAAAAAGAAAAGAAACTCCCTAAATGTTTACAAATTTTTGTGTTCTTTTCATTGGAGAGTGCAGAGCCTTCACGCTGGCCCAGTGCAAATCCCTTACTTAGGAATAAAGTTCATATCAGTGCCGCTAGGAGTAAGCTGGTAAATAAAGTTAGGTGGATGCATGCCACCCTGCCCAGGAGTTGCATGCGTTTTCAGGCAAGTCAAGAGTTGTGTCTGAAACAAAAATGCCTTCAGGGCCACTTCAGGGCCAGTGGTCAAAATTTCTTAACTTCTATACAAATCGGCGGCCTATGCTTACTTTTAGGACAACACTTAAGTCTGCTACTAGATACTGTACAACATACTACAAAACCACATACTTCTTTCAATAAAAGTTAAATGTTTGGTCCACAATTCAAAAATTGTAGCCAATGTAACCTCAGTACTGCAAGAACAGAATTTACAAGGGCCTGAAGAACTTCAATTCTAAATCAAAATGAATTCCAGAAGGCAAAAGTTGAGAGTGAGCAACAGTTGATTCATGCAAAGCAATGATCAGCAAGAGATTCATAGTTTAGTACATTAGCAATAGTTTTAAGTGCATTTTTATTGCATTATTTACTCCAACACTTTTGGTAATTTTTATTTGACATTGGAAGTTGGGGAAAGCTTTTTGGAAGCCGGGTAGAAGTGCCACCAACCTTTATGACTGGATGAGGAAATGAAGATATTGCTTACCAGTGTAAGACTGAGTATTTAGATAATGCATGTACCTTAAGCTGACTGTTAAATGCATCCATTTCAGCAAGTTTAGAAGCAGTTTCTTGCTCAAGTGCATCTAGTTGTTCCTTAAGTCTTTGGCATATTTCTTCCTTTTCTAGGGACTTCCTGTGAACTGAACTGATCCCTGTACCTGCACAGGGAAACACAAGCAATTTTACAAGGTTTTCTGTTTATATTAATTATTTTAGTATTTTCCTAATATACACACATCCTCAACCTCTTTCCTCACAGAAATTCCTTGATTTACCCTTCTATTCATATACAGCACAAAGAAGAAATGGCCCCAACACCTAACCGAGACCTACAGGCATTACATTTAATAGATACAGAGTAATTTGAAAGTTATTTTTAATATCAGACCAATTCACAGGAAGCTTCTCTAACAGGAACTTCTAGCATGATTTGATGTAAAGACCAGTGTAAATTTTACATAAATGAACTCCCCTGAGTTTACACTACCAAAAAAAGACAATGTGTAATAACACCTGTGGGCTGTACAGTCTGAATAAACAAAGTTTCAAGCAAAATCTGTGTTTTCTTACAAAAATGTGTTTTTTTGCCCCTTATTTAGAACACGAAGAAAATAATGGAATGCAGATGAAACAATGCTATGATGGCACTAACTGAAAAGATACAAAAGTGAAGGTGTGATTAACACCTCTGTATCCTTCAGTCTTTTTTTACAAGTGATGAAAAGCCAGCAATGCAAACAGAAGAAAATTCATTTGCAGGCACTTACTCTGAGTGTTTTCAAGTTGAGCATTTTTAATTCTTTCACTTAACAACTGCTTTTCAGGAACTAAATAGCTTAGTTTATTCTGATACTCCTGTAGATATTGAAGAGAACAAAACAAATTTTTAAAATTGTTTATAAATCAGTAAGTAAAAAAGAGTGAATTTTCAAACATAACTCATGTTAATGAAACACGGATGCAAATTATTTTATGTGGGAGAGGAAAAAATGACTTCTGTACTCTCAATATAAATACTATTAAAATTGAATGCTTTTTGACCCAAAGGCATTAATACAGCTGGAAAAAAAATTAACAGACATGCTGAAAGTGTAAATATTATTTCGAGAACATTTAAGTTGACTGCCCCAAGCCTAACATAAAACAGTAACTTTCCATGACACACAGGAACATGAAAACAAGTTTCCCTGCCACGCACGAGCATTACATAAAAATATAGTAGAGGCTGATTTATGGTAGTCAACTGATTTGAAATAATTCATGTTTTGCTATTCAAAGAGAAAAAAAGAAGAAGGAAGAATAGCAGGGCAATTCAACCCAAAGACCAACTTGCTCTGCATACAGAAAAACATTTTTCATAAAATGTCTGAAGACATAAAAAGAATTCATAATTACAGAGAAGTCAATATTCACTTTTGACTACTGTCCTCATTCAACTATCAGCTTCTTGTAGTACATGTCATAATTTCTTTAACACCACAAATAAAACTAAAAACCTATGCAGTGTTGACGGCCTTGCCAATTTCCTCTCTCTGCTATAATCAAACCGATTCACTATTCCTCCCGATGGGTATGAATTATCAACAGCATAACAAAAACGCAGACTAAGAAGCAAAGGAAAACTACAAGCTTAACAGCAAGTCACATACCTGAAGCTCCTGCTGTAGTTGCTTGACTTCCATGATTCCTTGGTCATATTTCTTATCTAATGCCTCCAGCTCAGTTTTCCGCATCTGCTTTTTGCTTTGAATATCTTGCAATCTGCCTGAGATTTGCTGATGTTTGTCTGTCTAGAAGGAAAGTAAAGAAAAATTATACCACATACAGCAAGTAACGCTGCTCTACAAAATCTGTGGGCGATTAGTTCATGACCAATTCTTTAAAACAACCCAAAATATCTGCTTTAGATTGCTCATCCAAAGCAGGGTAGGCCATTAATGTAGATTCTAAGATTTGCACAATTTAAAATACTGTATTTCAAGATGTGCAGTGAAATTTCTGTCTTACCAGGGCTTCTAATTCAAGATTAAGGCTCTTCTTTTTAGAGGTCAACTTGACAATTTCTTCTTGTTCCCTGTTACGTTGATTAAAAAGTTCTTGGCGACGAATTCTCTCCCACTCCAATCGTCGCTGGCGCTCAAGTTCTTGCTTTGCTGCCTGCAGAAAAGTTACATTACCTTAAATTGCACTGGAGATGCAGAACTCAGAGATCATGGTTTAATATAATGTGCTCTATTTCTAAATAGCGTAACAGCAACACATCGTATTGTTTTTCGTAAAGTGCACTTCAGCATCAAAGAACAGAGGAAAGGATCCTATAAGATTCTTCATGCCATGCTCCTTGCTCTGGATGAAGAAAAGGTATGCATAATTCAGAAAGAAAGTCTGTTTAGCTTACTATACTGCCCATAAATGATCACATTGCCAGATATTACTCATAGCCTCCTTTGAGTGTTTCACAGAACTACAAAAAATATGCTGAGACACAAATTGAACTAAATTTTTCTCAAGTTCAACTGTCAAAATATTATCAATAATGAATTCAGTACAATCTTGTTTGCTATACAGATTTCTGTATAAATTCAAGAAATATGTCCAAGACAATCTCATCTGTCTTATGAAGTATCTGAAAATCTTCAACCTACAACAACATCTGATTAATTTACAACAGACACAATGTTTCAGACAGAAACAATGTTCTGTCCCCAAGACAACGTGCCAATAGCCAAGTGAGGAGACAGAATCAAAGCCAGCATTCAAATACTGAATGCTCTGTCAAGTGAATACTGTACACGTATACGTATTCCTTAAAGAATTAAAAAATAATTTCAAGAAAACAACCTCCCGCCTTTCTATTTCTTTCCTCCTTTCTTCTTCCCTTTGTCTTTCCAACTCTCGTTGTCTCTCCAGCTGCCTTTCCATTTCAAGTTGTTTTTTCCGCTCCTGTTCCTGACGTTCCCTCTCTCTTCGTTCTTGTTCTTCTCTTTCTTTCTGAGCCTTACGTTCAGCCTCTCTCTGCTGCTGTTCCAGCAGGACTTGGCGGCGTTTTTCCAGCTCCATATTTCCTCTCTCATAGTTGGCTTTCCTTTTGTCCTCAAATGTCACTAAAATAAGGAAAGGTAGTTATTTCTGTCCTGTGCAAAACACTGTTCTCAAACAAGTACCTCATTTATGCCACTAAAGATAGACACTTTCTTTTTGGCAAGCTCAGGTTGTTGGGTCATGGATGATATAAGCATCTTGCATTTGTGAAAGTATTATTTTTCTTTTCAAAAAATACTTTTGAATTTTCCTAAGTCTATTCCAACTGCAAAAAAAAAAAAAAAAAAAAAAAGTTGTGATTTAAAACTGACCACAAAAATGACTTGAATTTTAGAGGAAACATAAACGAACAGCTTTTATAAGCTAGAAGAAGACTATCTTCCATTAAAAAGGTTTTCCACTATGCAAGAAACATTAATACACAAAGAAAGAGCTTCGTTTTTAAGAGTGTTCCCTGTAAGAGCTCCTGGAGGTAAAAAAAGCAGAAAACAAAACAGGATGAAGCTCAATTACTGCAGTGCAGGATAAAAAGAGATACAAATAAATAGTTTAGGCTCCCAGCAACCACCCTTCCAAAAAGGGACAAGTCATGTCTTGCAGTGTAAGAAACTTCTGGTAGCATCAGCGAGTAAATAGTAGAATTTATGCTATGTGGAAATTGCATCTAGTTTTCAGAGAATTAAACTACATTGGAACCCTCTTTTTTTTCAAAATGTCGAGAACAAAATAATGCCAGGAAGTTTCAACTGAAAAAAAATCTGCAGTAGCATGGCAGTATTTGGCCACGAAGGATTTATTTTCCAAAATACATTATTAATCAGCACGCTTTTCCTTTCCTACAGCTAAAATTAGCCCCTATCTCTGCCTTCTCAATTCTATTAGATGTAACAAGCTTACTACATTCACTTAACAACCTTCCTACCACCCAGGTTAAAAGGGATCTAGCTCCTGAAATGAAGTTCCCTAGGGATTTGATTACGTCTTCCACTTTCTAAAGGTTTCAGTGCCCTTCAAAGACAGCCCTATACATTAAGAATTTGAATCCTATTTTACCTGGCTGCTTTTTCTGTGGCTCCTCCTCTTGCACATGCTGGTAAGAAGGCAGAGTTCCATTTATATTTTCAGTATATTTTCCACTCCTGGAGAGAAAAAAACCCCACTATTGTTAGAGAAATAACAGTTATTTTCTTTGTACAAAACACTCCCATTGAAAATATATTCTGTTTCACTGCCCTCAGTGATATACCTGAAAGAAGGTGGTACCAGTTCAAGAGGCAGAGTTAGTGGCAGAGGTTGTCCAGCTTTGGCCATATCGGTTAGGTGCATGGCTAACACGAACTCATCAGCTTTCAGCTGTCCATCTCCATCAATATCAGCCAGTGACCTGCACAGTTTTAACAGAAAGAATAATTAGAACCAAACACAGTTTCGATCACCACAGTAAACACAGGTCTTAAGAAATGTGTAATATGCAGATATCTTTATGGGAAACGCAGTAAAACTCTAAAAATCTGAAGAGTTACTCCAGTTTTAACCTTTCTGCATATTTTAAAACTAACAGGCTTGATTTCAGAATCTTACTTTTAAAATGAACAAACCCTCAACTGAACTAGTGCATCACTGAATCAGAAACTGAAATCAATATCTGTTCTCTTTTATGGAGTGTAATAAACACACACATAGAGTGGAAAAAATAATTATATTATGTCAAGGTATCTTTTGAAAATGTACTAATGAACAAACTAGTTTAAGAAGTAGCTTAGTTTCAGTTTATGATTTTAGATCTATGGTGTCCCTTCATAATTTCTTATCAAATTATGTTTCCCCTCTTAATACCATAAATATGTTGAATTCATAATCTAAACTTACCAAATAGTAGCCAACTGAGTCTGTGAAAGGTTTGATTGCAGAAGGGCATTCCTTGCTTGAAATCCTTAGTGAAAATGTAAAAGATTTTAATAAAAATAGCAAAAAATGGGTCATGAACTGAGACATGTTTATTTTTCATATTAATCTAATCCATTTTCACCAGTGGCTGACAGTTGGTATTATTTCCAGGCTTAACAACAGAAATTACAACCTGAACACAATGCAGATGTAAGTATTCTTGGGTACTTTTCATTCAGAGCACCTAAAAGATAAACTGACATTAAAAAATGGCTATTTTTATGGTAATCCCCATAGCTGTTACAAAAGCACAGCTGACTCTCTACCTAAAGCCTGAGCCAGCACGCTGAAAAGCTGTCAGCCTGCCTTTGATAGCAAAGAACCATAAACCTTTCTAGGCAGGTTGATGAAACCTTCAGCCCAAAATCATCTGAAGAAGATAAAAAGCACTGAGCCCCTTTCCTATAAGAAAGAATCATCCTCCTTTTTTGCAGACTAGGAAACTGAGGCAGAGGCTTGGTCAAGGCTTATTCAAAATGGGAAATCTAGTAAGCTATGCTCACTGCAGCACAGTAAATAATCCAGTTTTTTAAAGACTTTTATAAAACTCTAGTCTTGTATTAAACTTTGTGTGAAGTCTTTCGAAACCACCGTAATGTCACAGCAAAGCATAAATGTCACTGAAAGTCAATAAGGAATTACTCCCTTTAGCTACTTTTGAAAAATTCCAATCAATGGCTGCAGTACTGCAGTGTTTTTCCCGAGCGGCCTTGTTTGAAAAGAGAAAGCCCAAATATCTAAGCAATTACTCATACATAGGAGCACATGGCACAAAAATGATCATAAGATCTCCCCCATTTTACAAAGTCATAAGAAGGAGTCTCAGTCCAAAGGGTGATGCTTGAAAAATGACTGCTGACTTTATGGAGCTACCTTCCCCAGGCCTATGGTTCTCGGGCTCTTCTAGTTAGATCCCACCGCTGCCACTCTTTTCTTCTTCCCCTCGACTGCTGCTGTAGGTTCCCCAGTCTATCTGGGGAGACTGCTGTCTCCTCAGGCCCCTCCAGGTCTAACACAGAGCCCAAGCCAATAAACTGATACCCATTTCCATCTCTTGGCTGACTGGAGACAGTAGCTGAAACCAACTCCCTCCTGCACAGGTCTGAACATCAACAATTTCAGCTTTCATTTCATACAGAAGCCAAATCCCAAGCTGGGATACCATTCCTCAGCCTGTGATGTTCCAGAGGTGGTAAATACTGCTAGTTGTCCATGTCCATATCAAATGCCATACTCACCTGATAAATATCCACTCATACTTTTATCAAGACTGTTAAATTTCTGTCTGTATTTTAATCTGGAGGCCTGAGGAACTGCCCAATCTGAGGATGTAATCTTTGGTGAATTCCCAGCTAGTGAAGCACTAGAGGAAGAATTTGAACTGTAATATAATTTAATGAAAAAAAAAAAAAAGAAATAAAGAACTCTAAGTTACTTGGCTTAATCAAAAGGCGTTGGAACAGAAAATATATTAGCATCTTCTGGTAATGTGAAACAACTTCTACAAAGTTTTACCTCTGCTAACTTGCTATAAATATTTTAATCACTAATCTGGAATTTTCCTGGGAAAGTAGGGACACATCTCTAAAAGAAAACTCTTAATTTAAAAGATCCTGTTCCTTTGGTATCACAGGCACTTACGCCACGTAATTCATTGGTCCACCACTGCAAAATAATACTATAGGAAACCACACGAAAACATCTCAATTTTCATAAGAATGTCTACAAGGGCTGTGAAGCATTGGGCAGATGTCTAAATAACTGTAAGAGGTATGCAAATGAGTAACCAGGAGCATAAAAATTATCTGATAAACTCATAACCAAAAGCAGCTTCTAAAGCCACTATATTCTACCTCTACCTATTAGTGACAATGACAGGTCGAATGGATTTTTTCCAACTCATTCAGTTTCTGCGGAACAGCACTGATGGAGTGTTTAGTTATACTATAAACCTTCTACCTGCAACTCCCAGCATTTTCACAGTGTCGCACCTTTGAAGGTCAGACAAAACCAGGTGCATCCAGCCTGTCTTCTTTCAGGTAAGCCCCTATTCTGCCAAGTAGAAAACTATTTACAGTGTTATCCAAGGCAGTAAAGTGAAGAATGCTGATACAAACAAAGCCTTTCAGGCACGATGCTGGATTGACATTCTTCGCACGGATTTAGATAACATGATGGTGAAAATGCTGTCAAAAGGAATACCAAAGAAGAGCTACTCTGCAACACTACACCAAAAGCAAAAGAAAACCTTCCGATTAAAATTAAAACAAACAAACAAACAAACAAACAAAAAAAAAACCACCCTTAAAAAGATTATTAGAGGCACACACTATGCCTACAACCATCTTATCGAACATCTGTTAGCATCTGGTGTCTGTCTGTATGAGGAGCCCAAAGTTAGACACAGATTCATCCTAGATGCCTTGCATCAGCTGCAAAGGGGGGCAAGCACTTCTGAGTCACCTTCTGCTGAGGACTGAGATGTCCTCTGGACTGTTTCTGGGAGAGTGTTCCCTGGATGCCCAATTGGATAGAAAAGCCTAGTCCCTCACTTTGTCTATGGTAAAGCTCTAAAATCAGTGAAATAGAGCAGCTGATGACAAAGACTCATCATCTTCTATTATTCATGAAACGAAGTCACACATAAATATTTATAACAAATACTATTCTTACATGCCTGCTAATTACATGGTATCCTCTATAATGAATGAGCACATTAATCCATAAACATTGCTTTTATAACCACTTGGTAAATTTTAATTCTGTTTACTAAGGAGGTACATTCCCTTCTTTTTGGCACTGCTTTCTCTCATTTGAACTCCTCATCTATTTCGGATAGTTTTGTCACATTTCCTGAAAACATTATTTATTGTGCATATCAAAACAATCTATTTTCAGGTCATACTAGACAGACTAATTTTGAATTAATATATTTTGTAAATAGAAATGCTTCATAAGTTTTAGAAGGCATATTACTCAAGTTTAAGATATAACCATTTTAAACTTAACTTTCATACCTGCTAGATCCTAAATCAATTAGTGACTGCGCCTTGTGTATACTAGTACCACCAAACCCTCCTGCCATGGGACCTAAAGAACCAGTATGAGGCAGTGCTGAAACAAACAAACAAACAAAATTAAAAACTGTGAAGCAACTGGGTACAAGGTAATGCTGTGTAATAAACACTCAAGGCTTTGACAGAAGTAAGAAAAGCTAAAGAGTGCTTTGTTCTTTAGATTAACTAGTTAGAACTGATTTGACAAATATGAACTTTGGAAAAAATACTTCTTTTTTTTTAACTTACATGCAAGTATTAGCATTCCTATCTGCAATTAGTCACAGAGAAAATTAAGATTCACGATCCTGAAAGCGAGTACTGGACTGTACTATACTTACTTGAAGAGAAAGGTACGGACAAAGGCTGTAGAAGGCTGGATGTTCCATTTGGCAACGAGGAGGTACTGACAGAAGGCACCAGGGGAGCAGAGATAACCAAAGGAGGAATGGAAGTCACGGAGGTCAGAGACATAGGAGCTAATGGTGTGATTGTAGACATGGACGTTGGCATGGACAGATTTGGCATACTACCCATTCCTAGAGCAAAATCCAACAATTCGTGATTTAATATTGCTCCAGTGAGAAATGGGCTCCATTATGCTAGGCAGAAAGTACACAAAGCAACTTGCACCCAGAGATACAATGAGCTAAAATAGATGCTTGGGTATAATATTTACTTTTTTTTTTAAAGTTTAGACAAGACAGCTCACAGAGGAAAACATACTGAAGAACACGAATTTTAAAAAAATCCTTATAAGCAATTCGTTCTCAAGGTAGGGTTAGCTAGTATTTCACAAAAGAATAAGCCCTATTTTTCTGTAACTGCACCTGTAACTAGTTCTTCTACAAGCCTTTCCATGTCTGGCCCCCGAGAGAGAATTACAATATAACTCAAAAGTTGTGAACACCCTCCACAGGGAAAGGCTGATACTATTTCTGAACTAAGTCTCTTCCAAGCATTGGCCTTGGAAGAATCCGTACGAGTGAGAAGTTCATACGTAGGGACATATGCCTAGCAAGCTGTTTCTTTAAGGCAGATCCCTGAAGCGAATAAGGGCACTTGAATTATTGGCTGAATCTTGCAGAAGACAACAGTTTGAAGATGCTATGATGGAAGGTTAATAGTAAGGAATCTTATGCCAACCACAGCTATCTATAAATGCATGCACTTGTACACAAACACATAAGATTTACCAATGGGCAGATATTTTAAATCATGTATGTAATTAACATGTGCATACATTTAATTTCAGCATAGAACTATGCACTAATTTTGAAATCCAGCTGAAGCAATTACGTGTATTTTGTTCTACAAGACAACAAAATAACGAATAACAGGCATGCACTGAATCCCAAAACATCAGATAAGGAAAAAGTGAAAATAATTATATTCAATTGATCATAAAACCAAAATAGTCAATCTGTTTAATTTTGAAAAAAAAAATATATTTAAAATAAGCGTTCTACCAAAACTCTGACCTTTACTAAGTTTAACTTTAAAAACCACAAGTATAAATAGGTGAATGAGTAGGAGGGAGACAAAAAAGACCTTCAGCACAAGATGACAGCCTGCAAGTCAGACAGCAGATGTGAATGGCCTTCTTCCACCTTATGTCAAAATTCAATTAAAAAGTTCTTCTTTATTATTAAATGTCTTCAAATAATTAAATTATTAAAAATGTCAAGAAAGTGACTTTGCAAACTTCCTAAATCAGAATATCCTTGGGTTTTTTTTACTGATTCACTCAGCTGTCATGATCAGATTAATGCTTGTATCTGGCTGCAATTAACTGTGTTTTTCCTGTCTCTGAACACTAAGTCATTATATACTCATAAGTACCAAAGCGAGCTGACATTAGTGGAGAATAAACTGGAGTTTGTTTCATGACAGGAGGGAGAACAGTAGGCAAGTGCTGTCCTTGCAATTTCAGCTTGATGAGTTTCATGGCTATAGAGA
>NW_010099390.1:31098-33356 GCF_000699245.1 Pterocles gutturalis | reverse complement strand
TCCTGCTGATCCATTTTTCCATCCTTGTTCAGGTCTGATAGTGTCCTTAAAAATAAAATAAAATGAAAAAAGCTCACAAAAAAGAAATTAAAATTTACGTTTTTCACTTAAGAAGCTTTTTATAAAATTTATTTACAGCTTTGGTACCAGAAAATAACTAACTTACTGCAGCCATTTGTAGATTTTCTACTTTTGAACAACATTCAAACCCGCAGAAGTTTGCAGACCATAATTCTTCTAGTTTGTCAACCTACAGGTATTGAAGGTTGACCTGGACTTCCAAACACAGTGTTCATCTAGCTGCATTAAGTATAACTCGGTAGCCATCTGCAGAGTGCAGTTTAAAAGTTGCTGTATATTCAATATTTAAAACCTAACAAAGTACAGAGACACTTAGAAAGGCAGTAGTCTCTTGCTCAGCGGATACACTTGTTGCTACAGATATGCCTCAGCTATGCTTCTTTCTATGCTACTAGCCCGGCTCATTATTTTAAAGGATTTTGTAAGGAATTAATGCAAGAATCTGGAGGAATGCAGAAACCTGCACTAGGAAAACGGCACTAATTCACAAACAGCATGGTTTTTTTCAAGCCTGATATCCACATTGCCTTTGACACTTTTCCAAATAAACTTAAACATAACAGGAAATATATGCAACAGTCCTTACATAAACAGAAAATTTCTGGTGAGTCAGAAAATCTGAAATCTTGTTAATACTTGAACACGTGAGGACAAGGTACAGGAATTTAAATACAATTAGGAGGAAAAAAACCCAGATTTAATATTAAACTACATTTTCCATTTCATAGCTGTATTCTGTTACTATTCAGTAAAAAACCCCAAGGCCTTACTCAAAAATTTCCTTACCACTCTTCTCTGTGCACTTTAAGTGTCTGAAAAAGAAACTAACTTTCCATTCAGTTAGATTCTTTAATATTCTTTCACAAGTGAGTTGTTCTTAATTATTATGAGCCTCCATTCCATGCGTTTTAGCATGTGTACATCTTTATAACAACCAGCCACCCCAGAATGAATGCAGAGTTCTGGTGAAAGCTGGAGTTACAAAGAAAATGTCTGTTTCAAGTGTTGCAACCACCACATACGCTGCATAAAACAGCACCTTTTCCAGTTCCTGTATTACAACATTGGTTGTTATCTTACAGTGTATTATAACTGACTTTCTACCATAATTTTCTGTGGCTTTCGATTTTTTTCTCTTTTCTACTTTCAGTGTATTTTCCACTCCCAGTTTAGTAGCATATGATTCTTCCCACTCTTAATCTTATTGCCATTTTATAGTTGTTACTAGTATTTCAAACATCATTCAATTTGGTATCTCCAGGAATCCATTAAGCCATTATCTACCTTTTTTTTCCACATTATTATTTAAAATACTTTTTTAACCTCCTTTTCCTTTTTTTATTTTTTTTTTTTTCCCCCAGGCTTAGCAATGACCTTTTTGGCAGTCCAACAGGCACTTCCCTCAATGAAAGCCTCGCAATTCCTCATCACTGTTTGTTTCAGGCACTCGCTATAGTTTAAAAAGGCTGTGTTCAATATGATCCCATTTGAATTAATATCATAAGAAAAATCTTAAAAGATATTGCTTTTAATGAGGTGTTGGTACACATATGGGCTCAATCCTTCCTCTAAATTTAATAAAATTAAAACAATGACACAGACAACACTCCTACTTTGACTGCTGAAAGCCTCTTTGAGACAACACAACATACCAAAGATAGCATTTGAATGCTATGCATCTCCCACCGTAAAAAAAAAAAGAACAGCTTACCATATTTCAGCAAGGATTGAAGCTGGTAGACCTGATTGCAAAAAAAAGGTACGTGCTTGATCACCTGTGAAAAACAAGACAGACAGCGAGAGTTTTACACCAAGTTCCACATCAATTGGTACCAGCCATCCTGTTAAACAAATGTGTTATAAAACACAGATAGATGGTGGTGTTTACCCTTACCGATGAATGAATTACAGATGCTTAAAGCTACAACTTCAGGTTATTCTTTCAGCTCTGTCTTCCCTTGTATTTGTACACAATCTTTCATTTCAAGCACTTGCCAAATAAATAATGAAGCCTGCGGACGTTCTTGCAGGTAAGAGCCCACATGTAGCCTAAAGGTAGTCCCTGGGACTGCATACTTTCCAGCTGGTGGTAAACACCAGCTTCCCAGAGCTGTTTGGCCACAGCAGAATTTATGCATCACTTCGCCAGAAGATGTGCTTGTTCCAAACAGACAACT
>NW_010099390.1:0-31067 GCF_000699245.1 Pterocles gutturalis | reverse complement strand
CTCAGTCTTGTTTGGACCAAAACCGAGGAAATGCAGGGGCAGTGGAGTCACCAGAGAGGGCATTAACAGATAGTAAGGAGGGTAGGAGTGACCAGGGATGGTCTTTCGTGTCCACCTGCACACAAAAAACGGGGCATTCTTGAATTAAGCCATTATTGTCAGTGAAATCGAGCCTTTACTTGATCTTACAAGCAGATTCCTGAATTTAAAAGCTGCAAATTCTGAGGTGAGTAGCAACATGACCCAATTGTTTCAGAGAAGCAGCTGAACACAACTGGAACGGACAGCAGGGTATCGCAAAATGCCATTAGCCGACCCAGAACTTGCTGAAGGCCCAAGGGTTAATAAATTTCAAGCAGTCATGAACAAGGACAAGCTGTCAGCATCTCTCTCCCTGCCTCCTCCCCCAGACCAAAGCTATCTAACAATACAGTATTCTCTAACACTGTCCAGACAGAAGAGAGCCACTTCTGGTGTCTCTGGTGTCACTTGCCACAATAGCTACTGTAAGTGCTCCTTGGCAGCCTCCCATCTAAGCACAGATCTTGCCTGATACTCTTCGGTTTTTGAAAGCAGACAGAATGATAGCACATAACCACTAGCTGCAGAAGTGACAGTGTTAATAAAAGAGCATTCCTGTGCCAGATTTCAGCTCAAAGCTTGCAGAAGTTTAGCAATAACCCCTGGCTGTTTGCCCAAAGGGTATGGTTATTAGTCACACAACAAAGAGCTAGAAATAGGATGTCGTTTTCAAACAGTTTTACAAAGATACTTAGGTGTACACAGAAGTTAATGTGTAATGCAGAAACTCAGACCAACCTGTAATGTAGCCTCCTGTGGGTTTAAGGCTATCAAACTGCTTGTCATGCTTGGCCCGCTCTTCAGAGGTGATGGCCCATATGTTTGGACCCCCTAAAAAAAAAAAAAAAAAAAGAAAAAACAAAACAACCACTGAACAACCAAACAGATTGAAGACTTTGAAAAATAAAGCAGGTCACTTGCAAAATAAAAACTTGGCTTCTCAAGAGACAAAGTTATATCCTAGACACACCCAGCTCCTACCAGTTTGGCAAGGACGTTATGAAACACAAACCTGCTTCCCAGATGTGCAAGCGCTAGCTGAGACAACCCCTCAGCCAAGACTGCTTTACGCTTGGTTCTCAAACAAGCTCTGTCCTCCTTCAAAGCTGGTGCAAAGCAGTTTCCTGTCGCGGCTGATTGTTTGCAGCCCAGGCAGGATGCACATTGCTCACTGTACCCTGTGTGAACCAAATACTGCTCTGGTTCACCAGTAAACAAACGGGATAGATACAGTGGCACTTACAGGTTCTCATACAGAGGGCTAACACCCTTCAGCTGCCAAATAGACTCACGCTTCGTCTTGCCAATACTCTAAAATCAAAATTGGGACTGGTAACAAAAATATGTTGTTTTTGTCTGACAAGAGCTGTTTGTTTGTTTTTAAACAGCATACAATTTCAACTCACCATTTTTCAATGCTTAAAAAAAAAAAAAAGAATAGAATAGTACAGACTCAAAAGTAACACAGAGCAACTGCAAGGAATAATCACATTTACAGAGCTGTGCTGATATACCAGGCAGAACCAGAGGGACTGTCAGAAATGCTCCAACCTGCTGTCAGGGTCAGAGTATGTGTCTTTTGCAGGAAAAGCAGCTTGCCAGAAATAATTGGGTCGGGTTTTTAAGTAGGAGGAAGTTTTAGTTGGGAAGCTCTTGACAAAAGTATAGTTTTTCAAATCAACAAATGCAAAAATTAACTAAAGTTCTGAATGGGGAAACCCCCAAAACAGCACTGAAAAGTTATTACTGAAAAAAAATAAATCCCTTAAAAATACATTCTGTTCAGCATTACCACTTCCAGAGAACTGTTCATCTGTTCTCCAAGTATTTGTATTGCTCACTAAAAGACAGTCAAGGGAATACATAATTCTTCTAATAAGTTATTAACAAGTTGTTTTAAAAACCACAGCACTCTGAAAGAAACTTACTATAAAATGCTTCCTCTTTTCCTACTGAAACCTCATTTCAAAGGTTTGAGCCTACAGAATTTCAGTAGCTCTTTCACTGGTTTTCAGCGAGTAATAACAAAGTTAAGACTTCAAGCTGACACACCTGCCAATATACACATATTAACGATGTTAATGATCTCTCGTCTGTGTTTATCCATATAGGCAAACACATTTTCCAAGAAGACCTAATGTCTCCTCTTAAGAAGTCCTGTTAGGACCACCATTCTCCTCACATAGGTACAAAGTGAATTCTATACCCTGCTGCTTACTAGAGAAATACAAACAGTTAAAAAAAACAAAACAGAAACTCACTGGGGATATGAATGATAAAAAAGGTGGGAGGGCATTAGGATACAAACTCTAAGCACCTGAATTTGGAGTTTTGCTTTCCTCTCTTCAGGATCCACCAATATTTTTTTTACTGTGGCCTCAATTAAAGGGTCTTCTTGCAGGCTGCATGCAAAACTGCACTTCAAGAACCCCCCTTATTTCTCTCTTCTAATTAAAGGAGTCTAAATAAATCTAGATTACATACTGATCATAAATGTAAATAAATCTAAATCAGATGCCTAAAAGTTGATGGGCAGCACAAGTATTGCCATAATACACAAATGAGGACAACTTGGGCCCAATGGCAAAAATTAATGGCATTTAAATCTTTTTAAAATGTTATTTTTAAGATACAAACGGGAAGTGCATAATTGTGGTTAATGCTTATAGAAATCATCTCGACAAGATGAAGAAGTGCTCCTAAAGCTGTCAGCGGCAACTTCAGAAAACTTGACCCATTTTTTCATATATGAAAAATAAAATATTAGCAACATCACATTTTCCTTATATGAAATACTGGGTTTTGATCACCTTTTGAAGCAGGTAGCTACAACACTCCGCAGCTTTTTATAAGCAATGACAGAAGGATTAAGACCTCTACGATATATTCACGGGATCAGTGGCTGCAAAGTGCTAAAAACACAGCAACAAATCCTGGACTGGAGTTAGTGGCACCACCATAGCTTCTCTAAAGAATCCACTTTACATCGTAAGGGACCTTCTGTTTAAACATGTACTGAAACGCACAATTTCCTATGTATATGCCACCAAGTAAGCAAGAAGATGGCAATCAGTCTTGAAACTCTTCTAATATATTTCAACAAAACATGTCTTTGAATACAATCTGGTAAATTATGTTTCCCCTCAACTATAAAATTCGAAGTTCTACATAGCACTGTATCAAATGTGTTAAAATTCTGCAGCTCAGCAAACCACCAGATTCACACCCGTGGCTGTATGACGATTAACATCTCATTCAAGAAGCGTTTGCAGATCAGCATTCACCCTTCATTCTCATTTTTCCCTTCATTAAGGCTCCCCAAGAATCTCACTATTTTTTGCACACTAAATATTTAGCGCACTTTCGCTCAGAGGACTGCGATCGTTTTTCTCCGACACACAGAGGTGCCGAGTGCAGGAGTGCTGCTATTGCCCCGATAATCTCAGGATCACCGCAGAGCTCTGGAAAAGGCAGAGGGTGTGGGTGCCTGACTGCTCACTGCACCCCAGCTCCTGCTTCGCTGACTCTCACCACCACGTACTTCAGACTGCTGAGCCCAGCCTAGGCAAAAAAAAAAACCCAAAAAAACATCATCGGTGCAGCCATAACAAAAGACCTTAGATGCACACTCTACTGATAAAATTATGCTGTTGGCATGGATTTTTATTGCCAGAATAAACATGCAGAAGCATTTCTCCACGACGTTTCCTGCAAGTATAAATTTCATTTAAAAAAATAAAAAATCTTTGACTACAACCCACATTATTACAGCAACACGTGCATAGCCAGTGCAAGCAGCTACTGTCACAGCAATAACTATGAATACACGTTATCAAAAGTGCATCGTGTTAATGTTTCAGGAGACTGAAAATATATCCTGAAAAGACCAACCTGCTAATAATTTTTTTCCAAGTAAGAAAAATTTCAGATTTTCCCTATCCCTAAGGACAGAGACCGAAAAATCTTTTTTTCTGGTGACTAATTCCATAAAGATATGCTCTCCACTGAGGTTTTTTTATAGGCATGGAAGAAAATAATGTAATAAGTTAAAATCCAAAGCAGACCCCCTCCCACATAATTCAACTGTTTTACTTAAATATATAAAAATATACATACTTCATAAATGCAAATTCAAAGAAAATACATTCAGTTCAGACAATTGTAGCCTCATCTCTCTTAACTCCTATCAACATCCAAGAATAACCTGAAATTTAAGACGTTTAAAAGGAGTTATGAGAACACCTTTTAACTTAGAAGGTTGAATGAAAATATGTACTAAATTCCCACCAGAAATGAGTTAAACCGGGAGAGGGGGCAGGAAGCAAGGCACTATCCAAAGTCCTTCCAAAGCTGTGATTCCTTACAAGCCAAGTCTAGAAAGTAAGAGAGAGTGTCTGCCTTTTTCAGGCAGGTTATTGTTTTATGAATACAGTTTAACAAACTCTGAACAATGAAAACATTTGTTTAAAAAATAAAATTAAAAACCACACAATACTTATGGCAGGGACCTGCAGCATGGCCATTCAAGCCCCATCCAACACTTCTTATTTAAAGGCGTTTTTTCCAACTCCTATTGCAGTATGCAACAGAAACAAAATTAAGTGTGTAGCACAAGAGGGAAGGTAAAAGTGTTGCGGGAGCTTATTTTTAGCTTAAACAGGTGTTCATGACTCTTTTGATGTTACCATTTGGTGACACAAGAAAGAAAAGAAACATCTGTGTACAGAAAGTGTCATTTAAATTCAGATTCCTCAAAATACCAAGTAAAAATACCACATCAGTCTATCCGACATTAACACTTTGAACAACGGGGATCACACGGTCTCGGCAGTTCCACAAAGCACGTCATGAAACCACTCTTCAAAGTAATTGCTGTGTTTACTTATAGCACAACCGAGACCATCACAATGAAGACTTACCGCAGACTAAATTAGTTTGAGACTCAGTTCTCCTGTGCAAGCACCATCAAAACATGCTACAATCCTCACGAATATTGTGGTTGTCTCCCAAAGCTACCACCAGTGTAAAACTGGCCACTCAGCATCACTGCTGAGAAAAACTACGCTGCCTGGTTTACAAGTGACCAAGTTTCGAACACATCGAATTGTGAAAAATGGAAGACTGCTCCTTTTCTTGGAAGCACAAAGCTGCAGGAAGAGGCAAAAGAAACATCTGCCATCCTAGACACATCATCTAAACTCATCTGTCTTATCTCAACACTCTTTTGCACTAACACGCCTTCAACCCCAGGGCTGTCAACCCTCTTGCCCATAAGCCAGATCCAGCTAAAGAGAAAAATCAATTTTGCCCAGAGCCATCACTGTTCCTCTTCCTTCCTTGTAGCCCCAGCCCCTACTCACGGCAAGCCATACACGAATCACAAAATCAAACTGCAGGCATCTCCTCTTCGCAGACACCTCTCTGATCACAGGACGGGGCAAGAGGTAGCCATCTCCTTGATGGAGCAGTAGTGAACCTTTGGCACTCCAGAGATTCTGAGCTGCACCAAGTAGCAGTAAAACTCCTTTACTTGCCCACTCCACAGCTCTACAACACGTTCAAGAGTTCAGAGTCATATGTGGATTCTACCCATGTAGAAAGTCTATACAGAATGGTAAATACCCACACAAACAACCCAGCGCTACACATCAGTAATTTAACGTACCTTCAAGACTTCTCTAAAGATGACAAAATATGTATCAACCTCATCTTCATGTAACACACATTAATATGTAATTCAATGTGGTAGAACTCACAATTTTTTAGTGTTGAGAACAAGTGATTAAAACATGTTCCTTTAAGCTATTTTTAAATAAAAGACATCTTTCTACGAGAGAGCACGAGAGCCTGTTTATGGCAGGATCACAGCATTTGGTAGGATGGCTCCAGAAATACCTTTACAACACTACATCAGATGGATAATCTTCTGAAGAAAAAAAAAAAAGGACTTGCTTTGATGGGCTGCCAACATCAGGAACAGAAACAAACACTGTTCTTTCCTTAGAACGGTAGCTGCCATTAGAAAAGAGAGGAGAACAGAAAGCACAATCCTAGAAGAAAAGTAAATAGACTTGAAAATGTTCTATGACCTCTGCCACTGGTTGGTATTACCCGTAGGCAAAAGAATAAAAGCAACTTTTCACTCTTGGAAAATCATAAGACATTTTGCACATTCTCCAAAGAACTGTGTTTGTTTTCCACTGATAGGCGTTGCTTGTTTTTCTCTGATAAAAACTATGCTCCTACAACCTACAAAATTAATTAACTCCACAGAGATAATAAACCTAAATTGAAAGAGCATTCCTTGTACACACAAGTCACGAGGATGAGTGATTATACCACCACCTTTTTAATCACCAAAAAAACCTAGCATTAAGCTTCATAATGACCCTAAATAAATATTTATCCTCATGTTTAAAGACAGGGAAACTTCAACACAGACATGCAGCAGCCTGCCTCAAGCTGCACAAGGGGTTTTTCTTAATGCAACCAGCAGTTGTGTTACTGTCTCCCATTAGGAGACTCAAGAGAGTTATTTGCTTTAAGACATACTGGGATAAATCTAATAATTCCAGTCTTTCTCTGCCTGTGTTTTTAGATAAGTGCACCACAGAATTATTTATTACAGATTGGATGTAATGCTCCCAACTGAAATGTTGAAATGTACTTCTCATTTTTCCTCAGTGGTGAGTAAACACTCCAGGAGTCTGAAAATACACAGAACATTGTACCATTCGCCTGAATTTCCACAGTCCTTATCAGTGTTATTGCTATTCTCAATATTTGCTTCCTTCCTTTGTTATTGATTCTTTATATCAAACATAGGAGATAAATGGTGATAGATAATAAACACTTATTTAGGTGATTATACATAGAATCACAGAATGGTTTGGGTTGGAAGGACCTTTAAGATCATCGAGTTCCAACCCTCCTGCCATGGGCAGGGACACCTCCCACAAACTACTGCTGCAGCAGCTTTGGGTCCATCCCAAGGCACCACCTGCTCTTCCCGGAGGACTGCATCCCCTATTCCCAGCTCCCACGTTCTCAGGCCACAGCAGGAGCCAAGTGCAACCTCCTTTCACGACACACACGTTAATTCCACTCTACTTGTCCTACCAGACATGCTTCATGGAGGCTCCAGGCATATTAAGCAACACAGCGGCAACTGCGAGAGGAAAAAGGTTTCTCTGTGCTTAACAACTTCAGCAGTTTCTTTAACCTATACACAGTTAAAAGAAAACACCTGTACCTAAAGCACTTTAAACAGAGGGAAACGTTTCTCCCTCAGTTTTATATTTTCACTAAAATTACATGAATTGTGCCCTTTGAAGCCAGGAGAATTTTTAAAGATTTTCAAGCGTCTCTGATGTGCTACCCAAAAATAACTGCTATCCGCAGACAGGCTGTTAAATAGAATCAGGCAAGTGCAGGGCTACATAAATTTGGCCAAGAAATACTTGCTTAATTCATGAGCATGCCTACAGAAAGGTGAACAAAGCAGCACAAAGACACGTATTTTAGGGTACAATTCACATTTTCTACATTATGTACAGGATTTCTAGATATTTAGCTGTATTGGGAATCCTTAGGTTTTTTTTTTGACGTCAAATATTGGGCTTGTCTAAAGTGACCACACGCCTTACAAAACAGGAGCAGACCTCCATACGATGCAGTATTTTGTCTGATGACACTGTTTTTGGCATCCCCCCTACTTCAATACACAAAATCCATCTGTAAGGGAAGAACATTAAAATTTCTGTGCCGTGCAATGATCTCAATGTAGAAACATAATCCTTGCTTTCAGAATTAGTATAATCCCTAAACCAGTTTAGAGACACATAATAATCTAGTCCATGCTAACAGTGAAGATGCACTTGTTTTCCGAATTTTCCAGCACAACTTGACGATTCCAAAGTACTTAAGCTATCAGTTATAATAACAGGATAGTATTTCTATACTTCATAAAAATCACAGAATCACTTAGCTCATTATGGCTATCCATTTGCAGAAGCTCCTTTTTAATTAAATTATTGCCAAGCTCCACTGAAACATAAAACACCAAGCAAGCAAAATATTAAAAGAAAAAAAAGCACAGCACAGACATAGCAAACTACACCAATTTTACTTGAAGATCTGTAAACAAAAAAATATATTTTTAAGTTTTGTTAGAGCTCCACTAATGAAAAAAATACATTAGGAAATGTGTATCAACAGGACAGTACTCTCAACTGCACAGGAGCATGCTACCCTTTACACCAGCTTTCTGTAGAATTTTTGACAACTCATTAAATAGTATTTTCTGAAGTTTTAATGAAAGAAGATTTATATTTCTCACCAAAAAGTGCAACTATTGTAATCTACAATATTGGTAACCTAATACTTTTTTCTGGAAAGCTAATATTTCTCCTTTTCTTACAGGAAGAAGTTGGCACACAGACTCAGTTTAACCTAGGCCTTCCCCATATCTATATTCAATACTCGCAGAAAATATAAAAGTATTTTCTGCCCAATTCTGGAAAAACAATGGCATTGAAATCACCTGTGGTTGTTGAGATACTAACACTGATGCAGCACATGAAACAAGTTCATCCTTCCATCCAGTGATACAGCCATGTCTTGCCCAGAATCACAGAATCATTTTCATTGCAAAAGACCTTTAAGATCATTGAGTCCAACCGTAAACCTAGCACTGCCATGTTCCCCACTAAATCATGTCCCTAAGTGTCACATCTACACGTCTTTTAAATACCTCCAGGGATGGTGACTCAAACACTTCCCTGGGCAGCCTGTTCCAGTGCTTGATAACCCTTCCGGTGAAGAATTTTTCCTAATATCCAGCCTAAACCTCCCCTGGTGCAACCTGAGTCCATTTCCTCTCATCCTATCACTTGTTACTTGGGAGAAGAAACTGACGCCCACCTCACTACAACCTCCTCTCAGGCAGTTGTAGAGAGCGATAAGGTCTCCCCTGAGCTCCCTTTTCTCCAGAGTGAACAGCCCAGCTCCCTCAGCCGCTCCTCATAAGACCTGTGCTCCAGACCCTTCACCGGCTTCAGATGCCCCCCTCTGGACCTGCTCCAGCCCCTCTCGTGGTGAGGGGCCCAGAACCGCACACAGTATTAGATGCGCGGCCTCACCAGTGCCAAGGACAGGGGGAGGATCACTTCCCTAATCCTGCCATTAATACTTTTGGATGGATTTTAGAGATGGAAAAAGAGACAGAAGAAAAAAGTCACACCAACAAGAATCCTTCCAATAGAAGGTACAACAAGTTCAAAGTAAGCAATATTACCAAGACATAAAACAGGCAGACTTTGCCAAACTCTTCCCCACCAGCTGCAGGTAGGCAAGCATTGCCTCCGTTTGTTGTTAAGGTGAGCGTACTTCCAGCCGACGGACTCCACAGCCTTCCTTCCCAGCGTGACACAGAAGATGAAAGATATGTTTACCTTTCAGTTTAGAACGAGTCAGAAGCCTTTTTGAGTAAACTCCTGTCAACCTGTATAGCATCAAAATCTTTAATGAGGAAAGTAAATGCTTTCAGTCATCGTGCTTGAGGAAAAAGCCCACCAGCGCTTAGATTAAACTTTTCTGGTTCTGAAAATGGATTTTTCACACTGCTGCCGCTCACCAGCATTCCCAAAAACACCCTAACAACTTAATTAAAAATTAACAAAAGGATGATTTGTTTCATTATTGTCTAGCAAATCTCTGTGGAATGCAGCAAAACTAATAAGATTCAGGTGAGTTTCCATCTGCAGCAGCTAGTAAATTTTTCTGCACCGGGAGGAATACAGGCAGTAAAAATACCAGGCAAGAGGATGCAAAATGAACCTTGAAATTAGGTGGAGTACAGGAAATTTTTGTCCTACAAAAACATACGCTGACATAAAATCAGAGCAGAACTCTGTTCAAGGAATATTAGATCTTTTATAGTAATTTTTGTTCTCGTCATTTTCTGGCCATTAGAGTAAAAGCGACATTTCCAGGTTCTCAGATTTGAGGAGGAAGTCTGGGACCAGGAGGAAGGCTGATGGGCTGTATTTACAACGGAGAATTGACATACAGACTTGAAAGGAAAAAGGAAAAGAGAAGAACCACCAAATTTAAAAAAAAAATACATAGGAAGGGTGGGAGAGAAGGAAAATGACGAGGCATTTCCTGAATGATCTGTGGAATAAAATTAAATTATGAGATAATCTAGCAAACAAAACATTACCCACTCTGCCAGGTCAGACTGACTATTCACCTAGCTAAGCTCCCAGCACAGAGCAACAGGCTGAGGCAAGGACACGGCAGTACCTCCTCAGGATGTCTTCTCAGCCCCCAGTGTAGCTCCTGACCCTGCAGTGGTACCTCATTAATGGAAGGAAAATCCACCTCTCTCTAATCACGTAAGAAATCCAAGTAGCCTTTTGGCATCCACAGCTTCCTACGGCTTTGGCTGTTTAACTGACACTATACAAAGAGGTCTGTTTGATACCTGCCAACAGTGTTTTCATTTGCTACTGGTTAATACTTCTGTTATCAAAGATCAATTCACTTGCCAACAAAATGATGAATGACTCTGAGAAGGTGACATCAGCTGTATCCACCATCCCCACTGTTTCTCTTACAAGTCGAAAGATCCTAGTCAATGTAATTATTCCTCATATGGCAGCTGTTCTGTATCTTTAATCATTCTTGTTACCCTCCTCTTTGTCAGTTCTAGTTCTGATAGAAAGAAAAGAGGAAAAAAGGGAAAAGCTGGAAAAAACCACAAAGGTAACAAAAGCAAGAATAAGAGTTTGCTTAAATGGGACTCCTTATAATGTTAAATTCCTAATTAGCAGAACCAGACAACTATGCAGTACATATACAACACTATTTTCCCAGTACAGTAGGGAGTTTGATTTTGAATATAATAAATTAAAAACTGTGTAATTTATGAAGATAAGACTTTTGGTACCAGTTTATACTGCAGTCCCTAATCCTGCCTCCACCATGGTTCATAGGGCCACTTAGGGAATAGAAACAGGAACAGAATTATTCCCTGGGTGTTAACAGTTTCTCAACTGTCAGAAATCAGCAATTTGGCAGACTTCTTGCGACAAAAAGACACATTAAAAAAAAAAAAAAAAAAAAGGCATTTAATAGCCATGGCGCAGATCTTTCCTTCCCAAGTTCCATGCACTTGGAATTTTTGGTTCCAAAGCATCTTGAGACAATGAACAACTCAGTTTTCAGACTCAAACAAACCAGACAACAAACAAACAAACTCATTTTCTTCTGCCTGCTTTAAGCTCAAGAATTTCACTAGGTATTGCTTTTGTTTTCAGTTACGAAAAACAGTGAATGTTCTTTCCCTGTTAGCCTTCTCTATACTACAATGGCTTTGCAGAATTTTATCATATCCTCAACTCAGCCATCTCTTCTCTGAACTAAACTGAACAGCTCTAATCCATTTAGTCTCCCTTAACACAGGAGCCACATTCTCTCTTTGGCCATCTTTTGCACAGATACCCTTACTTTGTGTCTAATTCTAGGTTTTTCCAGAGCCTCGAACATATCAG
The DNA here is from genome assembly GCF_000699245.1 of Pterocles gutturalis. NCBI lineage: Eukaryota > Metazoa > Chordata > Aves > Pterocliformes > Pteroclidae > Pterocles > Pterocles gutturalis. Next base: position 19,431 of record NW_010099390.1, on the reverse strand, counting down.
ATCCTGGCAACAGCAGAGTGGATAATTTCTAGAAAGGTGAGTCTAGGGGATGCTAAGTTATCTTTTTCAGGTTAGGTTAAAAAGTACTGTCCATGTATTTCTTAGTCCAGTCTGAATATAAAGAATGGGTGAAATAAGAGGAATCATTCTGTGGCCTTCCAGCCCACATCACCTGTATCAGAAACAGTTTATACATTAACTCGCATCTGTACTGTTTTTCCCCACAAGCTTGAAGATTTCTTGTGAAATACAGTGTAATGAAAGCACTGCCATTGTGTTGCACAGCAAATTTTACATGTGGCTCTTAAGAAAATAAAAGCATAGTCTTCTCCATACCGTAATGCAAGCATCAACACACACTGTAACAAGTGCAGAGCTCTTCACTAATAGTGAAACCCATCAGGAAAGACATGTTTCCTAGAGAGACAAAAATTGTACTGCAGAGATCACAGTTAAACACAAACAATGGTTATGAGAAGAAATGTAGAGGAAAATGTCCATGCATGCCCTGAAATATATTAAGTACTTTTTAAAAAAAGGAAAATACTAACTTTTAAACAAATGACTACAATAAACAGCACCAATACTGTGCTTGATATTCAATTAATCTTACGTGTTCTTGAGACTTGCACACAGAGAACTTCACCCCCAACTAAACCACAAATGTTTAGACCACGAAAGTTATTAAAATATGTTCTCTGAAGGTACCTGGTAAGAATGCTAGTCCCATGAACACTGATAATTCTTTTAGCTTTCCGGGGTTTCACCTCTTCTACCTATCTCAATTATGATTTGAAGTTACTGCTCCATTGTAAGAAAAACAATAGATGTCCTAAAGAACTGATGCAGTAAACTCAAAAGCCTGAACATAGAAGATCCCTATAACACAGCATTACATAAATATATTTGACAGACCACAATGTCTAAAAGTGTGTTTATTCCTGCCACTATAATTAGTGGGCTAAACCTGAACTCATTCTGCCAATATCAATTAATATTGTCTATGATGGCCACGACGATCACAGACGAGATGGAATTTTGTAGATGTTAAGATGGTACCACTTCACTCTTCTGTTGGTTTTTTTTGATTTGGTTTTTATATGCTTTGAAAATAAATCATCAGGAAGTCTCAATGACATCCAAAATTAATAAAGCAGCTTCCATTATAGTATTATTACACCAGATAAAAACTGTCCTGGGTTCCCCACTCAGTGTAATCTTACCTCCTAAAAGCTAACACATGATATTAACAAAGTAAAATCTTAGCAAGACAAAGCACCTATAGGCTTAGATCTTAGTCCATTGCCTTTCTTTAACACTAATCTTCACTAGGTTATTATCTAATTTTTTTTTTACACTGTATTTTATTATTTTTTTTACATTTTAGGAGCATAGGATTAGAAGGGACTACCAAGGTCACCATGTCCAGACTGCTGCTACTCCAAGAAACTCTAAAACATGATTTCCTTCCTAAAATGCGAGCTCTGCCTTGAGGCAATCAGACTTCTTCCTTGACCACAGTCCAGAACGTCACTGTTGACAGAACCATTCCCATTTCCAGACCAACTGCACCAACAGCTGATTTGTCTCTATCTAACCTTGTGCTAACATTGAACCTAAAGACAAGCTATTTTCCCTCCTTGATGTTTACCTTCCAAATAAGAAAAAATAAAGAGCTAATTTATTTACTGTAAAGTAAATACAATGGATTTTTTTTTTTTTTAAAGCAAGCTTTTATTTTGGTAAGTTAAAGACAATCTCTTCAGTCTTTTTCAGCACACAATTAATTTCTCCTGGATAGCACCGAAGCCTAACCCTGCATCTATTGCTCTTTTGTGGTTTTTTTCCCCTCCTAAGCAGATAACCCAAATTGTACCCTATATCCCACAAGGTGTCTCACCAGTGCCTTATGCAACAGCACACGGTACTCCTTGTTTCACCCATCACATTTTAGGATGCATTTCCTTTCCCTCAAATCACATAATTATTATGTGATCATCTAATACATCCGGTTGTCTTCCTCCTTAGTCACAGCCAACTGCCGAGGTCCCAGCACACAGCAAAAACTCTTCTAGGCCATAATGATATGACTAAAAAGGTATTTCAGGACAGCACAACAGAAATGTGATGAAATTTAATGAATGATATACAGATCATCCTGTATAATTCCCACTGGAAAATGACACCTATGGTTATGTCATCAACCAATCTAACCAGCATACATTTGCCTTTTACTGATGATGTTGCCATAAATGATAACAAGACTGGCCTCAAGATAAAAATCCATTAGGTGTATTACTGTTACAACATCCTAGTCTAAAATTTGCATTTTCTCTCTCTTTTAGCCAGTTATTTCTCTAATGAAGTCAAAACATGGGATCTGTTACACTTTGTCTACAAAACTCGGTTACTGAGTATGGCATAAGACACAACCTTCCTTTGTTAAAACCTAGTTCTATTTATTCCATTTAACGTTTGCCTCCATGTCTAATTATTTCTTCCATCCAAGATTTCCTCTTACACCTTCCATGTGAATCATATTATCCTCACAATTAAATATGAATAAGACACTTTGTCTTTCGCAATCCTATTGTGCTATTTCTGACTTGTTAAGATTAAAGAAAACATAGAATACTCCATACACAATTGGAAATCGTATTTTTTGCAGGGTGTGATAGTGGAAGATACGCACCCCTCTGACCTGAGCCTATGAATTTTGCTCCATATCAATTGACATCACTGGCATCACTGAAAAGTGAGAGGAAGGATTGATTTATAAGTAAGGACACAGAAAATATTTGTCCTTGCCTTAGAAGTTTTCCTCTTCCTTCTTTTAGATGGGAGAACAAGTTCTGATACTTTCTTTGCAAGGTCTAAGTCAGCTTAGTATCTTTATCTGCACTTGTTGATATCTAAGACTGCAGTTTCCAGATCTACCATGCACACAAGGTTAGAGTCAGGTTGCATTCAAGTAGCTTTTAATTGAACTATGATGACCACACTTTCTCCTAAATAAAAAAAAAAATTCAGACCAGGGATCTTGAGACAGACTTTTTTGTAAAAGAGAGGCTGCAGCAGAACTTAAAACCAGTGACAGTTTTACCCTTGATATCAGTGGAACCAGGACCTCACTCAACTCACGTCTACCCTAGTCTCCAACACCTAAATGCGAGGACACAAAACTCAATTCTATTCACAGCAGCATAAAATTCAGTTTGACTTATGAAGGTTGAGAAGTATATGAACTGCGTTATAAGTATTACTTCTTGCACCTCAGTTTATCAGAGGTATTTTCCTGCTGGACTACAAAAAATTATATCAAAAGGAAACAGCTGGTAGGAGGGAAGAGGAAGGACAAATAAAAACATAAACAAAAAAAGCACAGCCCAAACATTCCAATGGTAGTTAAGGAAACAATGTGAACAATACTGATCGGCAAATAGTGCTTTCCTTGCTCCGGCTGGACCGTCAAGATTAAATCTGCCAAAATCAAGATCGAGTATCAGCGTGGATATTAAACTCTGAAAAAATCTAGCCTTCAGGAGAAAGGGAGTTAGGAGAACAGCAAGATCTTGCAAGTGCTCTGCAGCTGTGAATATACCCTGTGGCAATGAAGGCTACTTCTTCCTTCTCTGTGATAGACAGCAATCACATAGACAAATTAAGTGGAAGTGCATTTGAACCAATTACTGCCTTTATCCTTTTAACTGTTGCTTGTGGTTAGCGTATTAACTCCTTCTTTAGAACTATAATTGTTGAAGATCTCTGTTACTGAGTTTGACTAAATGCCATTCTCACAAGCTTTTGCAAGACTTGGGACGAATTCCCAAGAAAGCTTAGTCCAGAGGGAGAAATGTATGTAAGCAGAATACAGTACCAGAAACTGGGTGTTTTTTTGTCATGATCACTATTCAGATAAAACAAAATCCTCAGCAGGGAATCCTTGATCTTGTTTGCAGACGGGGGAGATGGATATGCGTGGAGAGGCTCTTTGATAGAACTGGACTCTACAGAGATACACTCAGATGTCTCTGATCCATCTGGTACTCTATGTATATTTTATAATTGCCAGCCTTTCTCTATAAGAAGAAATATGCTACTCAGCCTTGCCTGTTCATATAACATGTCATCACAACCTTTGCATTTTGTACAGGAGATAAATTTGTAAAAACTGGCAGGTCTGCCCTAAGTTCCAGAAAAACCAACACGCACTCTTCAAGTCCTGCTTCTCCTCTTTGAATTTCCAGCCTGTTAGTAAGGCACCCATAAAGGTCACCTTGGACAGAAACTGAAAGCCAAAGGGAACTCCTTTCTGCTCACTGCTTCCTTTTGTGACTTAAAAGAAGAAAGGCAAGCAGTCTAGCAAGAGCACGTGCCCTTAAAGCACACAACGCCTCAACAAGCTTAAGTTTACATGTGGCCACATAATTAAAAAAGAATGTGCCAGTTCTCAGTATGCCATGCAGTTTGGCCATCAGCCACATGCTGAGGCTAGAGAGTCTTGGGAGCCTGTTCTGGTGGAGGTGTATTCTGAGTAAAAGCTCAAGGTGCTCTCCTCAATGAAGGTGAGTCTCTCAGCTGGAACTCAAGCACACAGCTCAGTTACCCGTACTTCTGGAGGTCCTGTGCAGATGTCCCTTTCTCTGCTCAGGTTGGTAAATAAAGTGTTGTAGCATCTTCTGCTTGTATTTGTATGAGACTATCTGAGTATTGTGCTCTGTCATTTGAACCCTGCAGTTCTCACACTCGGTGTCACTCTGTATCACGTAATCACTCACTTGTACGCACACCCACGCCACGTGCTCCACTCACTTTTCTGTTAACACTGACTGCCAAAAATAATCCTGAAGCAGAAACTACTTCATGCCTTACATGACTGAAGAACTGAAAGCTAATGGTATTGTACCTTGATAAGAGGTTTTTTCCCAAGAAGAAAAACATCATTTTCCCCTAGGAGGATTCAAAAGGAAAGGCTCAACGCTCAACGCTCTGCTAATACAAAGGTGTGGCAGGCAGCCAGGGCTCTCAGGCTGCAGCAATACCTAATGGTTTAGTTGCCTCATACATAACCTTGTCCTTCCTCTCATGCTTGAAGTCACTACCGAGGTCTAACAACATAATTAGAGGTTTCCACCGAGCAATAAGTGGTAAATGCAGGTGATCTACTTTGAATGCAAACAACAGTGGTAGTTAGTAGCAGGGAAGAGGAACACAGAACAATTTCAGCAGCAAAGGTTGCTCAGTATTTAGCCAGAAATCACACTAAAATTACTCTTTTTTCCCCACCTGACTTGTTTGAAATTTAATAAATTCTGATAAGAAACATGACTGTAAAACTACACTCAGTCACTCAAAAATTCTGTGAGAAGGAATAGTTTAACTAATGCCTGGTATCTTTCTTACTCACATTCTCTTATCATGTTGTTCAACACAGTAAAATTCTGCAAGGGTTAGGGTTTCATCTTGTGGCACCTGTCCTTCTGAGAGTGGTGGACAGTACTGTCCAATGGATTTCAGATTAAGGAAAGGATTGCTCCCCCAAAATAAGATTTCTGAGATCAAGCCACGTACGAGCTCAGTGCTGTCAATACACATGCAATCCTCCAACACAACCAAGGAGTAAAAAGCCAAACCAAAAAGACACCAAATAGTTTATGCATAAATCAACCATGAAGAAAGATAAGAACATAAATCCACATCCTCCCCGAAGAGAGCTTCTGTTTGTTTATTTTAAATTGAGTAGCAAAAAGTGTGTGGCAATTAAAAAAGTATTTTTTCATTATGTCCATGAAAGTCGGAAAAAAAAAATCTGGTATTTAGGTTTCTCCCTATTACATATGAAATATTGACTCATTTTACTTCTCTTTTATTGTTAAATCTGTGAAACAAATTCTGGAACAAACTGCAGCTGACTGTGCAAAAAAAAAAAGAAAAGAAGTGTTGATCACACCAATTATTTTTTTCATAAAATGTTTTACACATGTGAAACAACTGTGTGAAACAGAGGTTTAATTTGAAATCTGAATGTTGTTCTGCAAAAAAACTTTTCCTCTTACTCACTCAATTTATCTCAGCAGTGATTATTTTCTAAATTAGTTAAATAAAGACCTTGCAGTCCTGCAGTAACCTTCACAGCCAAATGAGATAAGAAATACTTTTTCTTATATCTATTTCCCTATTTTTATCAGGAGAAATACTCTCTACCTGGAATATCTGAAGTGCAAAGCATTGTTCTCTGTAAACAACAACATGTAAACATGACATTTCTCATCAAATATTTGTAAATTGTGTCCTCACAAATAAGCTTGCTCTAGAAATAAAGAGCTCCAACACACACATTCACACACAAACAATTTTATGGTTTTAACTCTGGTATGTCTTTGAAAGGAAATCACCAAGAAACAAATCCAAAAGTTTCTATAGCAGATGGAGCACAGAATGAGGAAGAAAATTCCTAACTTTTTTTTTTTTTTGAGAAAGCCTGATTATTTTTGTCAATGTAGCAAATTGCTTAACACATTCAAATATTTTGGTTTAAAAATAAATACAATAATATATCATAATGAAACACATTTTGTGCTGAACTACGTAACAGAAAAGGTATGCAAGTTTAATCAACTATTACTTAGCATATTCCCCACTCGAAGTCAGAAGTATACACACTACAAGTCACACATTCCTCAACTCTTTAAATGATCTGAGACTACTCGATGCTCCACACAAATCCGTACTCTAAATTACACTGCAGTAATGCTTCTACTGAATTTCTCCCAGTCTTACAGTACAAGTTAGGCTACAGGAAGCAGTGTGCAGCAAGCCAACCGTAATGCTGCTGCAGGTACTACAATCAGGATTAAAAATAAAAAAATAAAATAATACAGACAAATGCTCCCACCTCTACCTAAACAAACCGAACCGAGTTACTCACCATTCATGGCTGTGGGAAACTGAGCCATCATGGTCCTGAATGTGCCTTGCTAGCTCTTAGCCATCTGCAACATAAAAACATTGTGCCATTAATAATGCAACAAGGGCAAAACGCAGCTCTGCGCTCCCGCTGAGCAGGGGGAATGTCTGTCCCCTTTAGCTCCCACTTCCGATAGCAAACAATGCCGGGCTTCAGGCTGCTGCTGAACAAGCCGAATTTACATTTGGGAGGGGGTGGGGGAATTTTTTTTTTTTCTATTTTTTTTTTTTTTTTATAGGGTATGCAGTGCAGTCCTGAACCTAGTGGCACATTCTTAAAGCAAAACAGTACCAACTGTTTAGCAACTGCTGCACAATGTACACAAACAGTTGACAACATGTCAGAACATATGGCGCAGAGAACAGCCCTCTCCTGGTAGGAGGACAGACTCAGGGTCCTGGCAGATCTTTTCCAGCTCTCCCTGGTAAATATTTATGCATATCATAAGAAAAGCTCAATGCACAGCTCTGTAACTGAATGCTTCTGCTGAGAAAAGTGGAAGAACAATTATTATTCAAATTCCACTACTCCACGCACTATTTACAAAGAAAATGCTCTTATATTATGTATTCCAAAAAAATGACTTGTCCTCAAAAATTTGTAGTCAGCCAGATTTTCCATAACCAACACAATGAAGTTATTCCTTCTCTTGAGTGATTGCATAGAGTCAAAAGCAGCATTAGAGAGGTCTCAATATAATTTACTTTCATAATAAATATCAGACTGCTAAGACTTATTTTTTCTAGTATGTATCCTTTCAAGAGTACCTGTACTAACATTATTAATTCTTTAGAACGGCAAAATATTCACTAATACTTATCTGAGGGATAAGCATAAACCGCTTTACAAACATAGAACTAAGACAATGCAGCGAGCTTCTACTTTGGATTAGTTAATTTTAGTTAAATACTGAAATTTATACTTCATTATCCTGTGCTCTACATGGAGAAACTATTGTTCAAGATGAAGCTACAAAAATGAAACTTTTAATTAGGAAAACAAACAAACAAAAAATAATCACATCTCAGATCCCTCTGCCACTCCTTCTTCAGATACCAAACTTTCTCCCCCCACCAAACAACCCCCTCGCCTCTCAATACAACCACAGATTTTAATGTTAAGTACAGAAATATCACATCCCCCACACTCCCTCTCCCTGCACGGCAAATCCTGCACATCTCATCACAAAAATCACACAACTAGAAACCACTCTGGTTTCACGTGTGGACAGGAAAGCATTTTTTTAATATCTATTGCACATTCTGCAATAAAAATGTCTGTGATCAGTTGTTAACAGTCTTCTATGTATTTTACATCATCATCATCATTATATTTGCTTATTTATATATTATTTGTATTACTGCTTATATATCCTATAAATAACATCTAAAATTGTGCTATTGCAATAGGGCACAAATTATTGGTAAACCTCAGAGCCCTGTGCGCACCTGGTCCCCCCCTCAGATGAATGAAGAACAGGATTTTATCTGAAGTTATCTTGCCCTGCATTGCTTATATAACTTCCCAGAGAAGAATGAACAATTTTACCTTTTTCTTTTAAATCTGACACATCACAGACCAGCGTCATTAAGACAAGAGTTTTTAAATATATGTAACATATATAGACACACACATAGATAATACATAACATACATTTGTGTGTGTACATGTATATACACACACATATTTAAAAAAAAAAGAAGTAAATGGAACAATTGGCAAGTGCAAATTATCTCTCAGGGTGACATTAGGTATCAGCTGCAGAAAGATGAAAAAAGGAAGCATGGATCTATTCCAAGACATTAATTCTAAACGAAACTGGAGTATTTTTAGGTTGCTTCCAGCATCCCTTGCTAGGCCTTACCAGCAACCTACCAAGAAACACTTGAAACCTATAAATAGCTTTCCCAACAAATGCTTCCAGTGTTGTTAAATGTTTCTACAGCATGTTTCTCTGCAGAAGCTATTCTGTCACGGAGGGCTAAAAGAGAACCTGAAACCACAACACAGAAGTGGGATGCCGGTGAACATCTCCAGAATTGACAGAGCAAAGCTCAGAAGAGCTCTGCTCTGACAGATTTCCACCTGCACGGGACTTGCTGCAGACTTACAGCCTTAGCAGCTGAAGGTCACACATCTGATCTTTCCGACAATATATTCTCTTATTGTCAGATCGCTTTTAGGTTATTTTTAAATGAGTAATTACAATAGAATCACAGAACCACACGATGTCCCAACTTGGAAAGGACCCACAAGGATCACTGTGGGTCAACTTGTGACTTGACACAGGACAATGTAAAAGTTAAACCATCTATCTAAGAGCATTGTCCAAACACTTCATGAACAGTGACTGCCCTGGGGCCATAAGCACTTCCCTGGGGAACTTGTTCCAGCACTTGACCACCCTCTCAGTGGAGAACTTTTTCCTAACATCCTACCTGAACTTCCCCTGATGCAGCTTTACACCATTCCCTCGTGTCCTATCACTGGACACTGGAGAGCAGAGACCAGTGCCTCCCTCTCCGCTTACAGCAGTCTCCCAGAACTTAAAGGGGGTACAGCAAAGATGGGGAGGCACTCTTCATCAGGGGATGTTGTGATAGGACGAGGGGCAACAGTTTTAAGCTGAAGGAGGGGAGACTTTGATAGGACATAAGGAAGAAATTTTTCACTGTGCGGGTGGTGAGGCAGTGGCCCAGGTTGCCCAGAGAAGCTGTGGATGCCCCATCCCTGGAGGGGTTCAAGGCCAGGCTGGATGAGGCTTTGAGCAACCTGGGCTAGTGGGAGGTGTCCCTGCCCATGGCAGGGGGGTTGGACGAGGTAATCTTCAAAGGTCCCTTCCCAAAGAATCACTGAACCCAAACCCGGTGATTCTGCGGTAACAGGAGTTCCATAGGACACGTCAAGCAGCACTAGAAACCACAGGCAGACACTGAATAAAGCACATCCAAGTTATCATCCATATCACCACCTGTCCTTTCAAAAGGAGTCCAAGATCAGATGTTTTAATACCGCATTGTTTGATATTCTATTCCAGTGCAGTACTCTTGAAAATAATGACCAGACAAGCTGAAAGGTATCGACAGAGTTTTTTTCAGCACAGCTGAAAATGCCTCAAGTTTCTGAAGTCTGACAAGTCCACACCAGGCACTGCTATGTAGATGCACCTACCCTAGGTCCGAAAATAAGAGGGAACTGCCCAACAGATCTGTATGAAGAGCACATTACACCAACGTGACACAATTAAATCATAATCTAGCTTCATTGTCTCACTATTATGTCTATAGGCAGATCCTGTCATATTTTAAAATACTAGACCTGAAGGGCATCAAAAACCTCATACACTAACCCCCACAAATAATACTGAAAATTAGGACCCCACAAAAGCAACCAGGAATCATAAAACAGATCTTTGCAGGATTTCAGACTGCACCAGCACTGGGCCCCATTCTACCCCTCCGCACAGATCCGTTTCACTTGGACACCAGGGTTACACCAAACACACATGCTTCTCTGGTGACAGACTCAGAAGTTGGACTGAAAGGTATAGAAAAGGAAAAATAGAAGTATCACTGCAACATAGTTTCCCCTCATTCACCTTTTTAGGGAAGGAGGAAACAGCCCAGTAAACTCAAAGTCTACACACAATTTTCAAAGGGCTGTGGTGACAATCCTTCCCGAAGAATGGAGCTTGCCCTCAGCAAGTATTCTGTCTTCTACATTTCCACAGTACGCCCCCGAGGCTTGGATATTATGCATATATCAAAGTTAAAAGCAGTTTATTTTCACAAATTCCAAGTAAAGTTATTCTAGTCACCATCTATAAAAGCATCTTGCATCCTTACAACACAGGTGTGCACCATTTATTTACCAAAGAAAATCTCAGGAAAATATTCTCACTTTATGCCAAACTTACTTTTTTTTTTTTAGAATGACTCTAATCGCAGCGAAAGCTGTACATTTTCAAATAAACTTATTACACAATACTACAGAGAAACCCAACACCATGTAAAAAAGTTTACCGAAGAAAAAAAAACCTCAAGAAAAGTTTATAACCTGTATCCCAAACAGATCATATAGGTGAAAAAATGGCCATCACAATCAGAATATCTAACAGAAAATTACTTGTTTCTGCAAAATGTCCTAGAAGAGGTCCTCACTGAATTCAGTTATCAGTCTTAAGAAACTGTGGCAGCCACACCATGAAATCCATGTTGTAACAAAACAGGATCAACCATCCCTGTGAACCCTGTAGATGACATTAAGGCCTGCTGCCACTGAGGCTGAAAACAGGAAAACTTGGATGTTACGTTTAAATAGCAGAAAGGCAAGTTCTTGTAAACAAACCATCTGACTAGTCCCAATGTTTTAAGTGTCAATTGTTTTCACAAACTGACCTGTCAAATTGCAACTTCTGCTCCCTCTCTCAGTGTTCACTATAGTTGATACAAGTTGAGAAAAGAAATTAGGACATTGCAAGAAGGAGGGGGGACCTTATGACCATGCTGCAAGCATTAGAAAGCTGGGCAGACTGCAGGACAAAGGGAAAAGGAAAGGCTTCTTTTCCATCATAGGCACGTTGCCATTTTACAAAGAACAGCCTTACCACAATCTTTGTTAATATTTATACTTGCCTCAATTTTTTTCAAAATGTTTCTCAGAAAAACCACAGTTTTTTTTTGAAAGTCTGGTGTATCAGGCTCTGTTCCACCAGTTTTAACTGGAAGAGAGCAAATACTGTAGAAGCAGCATGTGTGGACACACTACTACTCTTTTGCCATTCTCAAGGACAGAAAGAAGATATATTGCACACTTTTGCTGTAAGAACCAGTTAGCAAGGACAGAGATAGCAGTACTAGTTGACCAATTTACTCTTTGCAACACCTGTAGAACTGGGCAACACAATGACTACTCATCAGTATTTGCTTTGCAAACAGTGACAGTGTAATAGCCCGTGCAGTTATTCTGTGCTTTTTATTATACACTTGAAAATCAGAGAATAATAAGCATTAGTAGGGCATTATAAACCAGCACAGTCTAGAATTTCTCTTTATTCAAGACATATTGGTAGAAAAGTTTACTGATTAAAAATAAAATAAAAACACCACAACATCTTGGCAGGCCAAGAATTTATCTCCTTTATACAGTGGAGTTACGCTCACTGACATAGCCTTTTCACTGTGGCCAGCTTCACAAAGTCTACCCACTCTGATAACGAAGGAATGACACCAGTAACAAAATGAAGAAGTTGATTCTGGGTAGCCAGCAGGCTGCTAGCTCTTCCTGCTCCCCTCTGCTACTGTGGATAAGAGTACCGCAAGCCTTAGTTAATATTTTGACATTTCAAGGGAAAAAAAAAAAAAGTGTATGGTATGAAGTTCCTTCCTCGCTCATTGTTACAGAGCAACTTGCTTTCACACAGTGATTAAGATAGAACAGAAAAAAATATTATTTTCTGGCAAATATCCTTCTGCCCACCTTGCCCAACTAACAGGCTTTCTGAATATGCTGCCCATGCAAAACGGATGCCATACAAAATACAAGAATCTCTGTTTCTGTTCAAAAATCATCATGGTGTGGTCAGTATTGACAGGTTTACTCCCTTTCTTACACAGCTGCCCAGCTGTGAAAACATCCATTCAAAATATCAAGACCCAGTTCAACTCTCTCCTCTGTCTCTGGAGATGAAAACCCGCCTTCCCTCCCTCTTAGGAGAAGGCTTTCCTGCATTTTATTGCACTGTCGTTTAAGGAAACCCATGCACACGGTTTGCAATACTAACGTTAACTCAGGACTTCAACCTCCCACATATAATTTTCTACTGTTAAGCCAGAGAGTTGCAGATCCCTTCACAAAGAAGAAACTCTGAAGGAGGGACTGGGAATCCCACCTCAGGAAGCTCACTATTTAAATCCCTGGCCCTTCTCCCAGGAGACATATACATGAACTTCCCCAGGAAAAGATGGGAATTGAACCCAGCTCTGCCACGCCCTGAGAGAACACGTTCCTTAACCTGATCCCAGATACACAGAGACTTCACCATCTCTGCTTGCTTTGCTTAAAAAGGAAAACCAAAAAAAAGAAGCAGAAAGAGAGTCGATTATTTATAAGATCTTTTTTTAAAGGCTCTAAGCTACCTCAAGAAGGAACTCCAGGCTGCATATCATAACCTTTCCAGAGCTGAGTGAGACACACTTGCTCCTGAACGGGTGGTAACTTAAAATACACTCTTGTCTTTTTTGCTTCCTACTTTCTAATTTACATGACTCTCCACTCCATATGCTGTTTTTTCGAGATCCTGTTTTAAGACACATCAATTCTCACACCTGATGGTTTGCAAGCATTGTACAAGAGCCCTCAGATGCTGTTCAGTGAGGTCCACACACCCCGAAACCTGAGGTTCCCAGCTTCCACATTGCAACTCCTAACTTATGTCAATGGAGACTTAAGCAAATAAATGATGAGCTTTCTCTTCTTTTCATTATTTTCTTACTTCAACCATGACTGGAAACATTCAGAGCATATTACTTTACAGCTTATCCATTTGAAATCTAGCCATCTTAGAGGTAACTTTTGAGCCACCTCCTGTTCTTCCACCAGAAGACTGCAAGCAAAATCTGCCTCCTAATACAGGAAAAAAACCTAACAGAAGAATTCTTACATTATCTTTTCATTATGATACAAGAGCTGCTACTTAACTTGTTGGTCAGCTTTCAGTCACAGATAACAGTGCAAAATATACAGAACATCTAATGGATTGCTATAGCTAGGCATAATACAAAACACAGAGAGCACACAGGCAGTCTTCTACGCTCAGCCGAGAACAATCTTTCACTGTTTGTGAAAACGGGACAGATGCACAAAACCATCACAGGCTTAACTTCTCAAAACTGAACGAGAGGATGAGCAGACAGGCCACAAGAGGCCTATAAAGCAAAGAACTACAGTTTCTCTTTGATGAAACAAAAACCAGGGAAGGCCCATGGGAGAGAAAGCAAAGCTCAGCATCAGGCAGTCAAAGCATGAAAAATGAACTGGGCAGCATTACTGCAGATGGGTAAAGGATGAGCAAAAATGCATTCACCCAAGTGAGATAGAAGACCGTGGGTGTCATGGAGGTAAAGTCCCCATGAATAAAAGTATATCTGAGCTAGAAAGACACTTGTCCTACCTTAAGAAACTCATCAGATTAAGACCACACTAAGAGTGTAGTGGAAAATGCCAAACAGTTTCAGATTTTAATTAGGAAAATTCTTGACCTTTGAAAGACAAGACTAAAGGTATTATTCAAATCAGCTGATTTTTTATATATTTATCAGTATAGCCATAATAGGTCATTTTTTTTGCATTCCAATTGTAATATTTTTAGAAACAAAGAGTAACTCCCACTTCCTGTTCTTTCCTTACTTCATGCCTATGCTGTTGAATCGTTAAGTGCAGAGATGAATGATGCCACAGCATTTCACAAGCTCCACTTGCATCAGCCTTGCAAATTTTCACTAGAAGAGCCAGCTCAGAATTATTAACTGCTACTTCGGAAGCTGAAGCAACAACATCCCATATCAAAATGTCTCAAGTCAAACTGGTTGCTCTCAGAATCACAGTTCCAAAGAAGCTGTGACTTATCTGGATCAACCATGTTTTTTCAACTACCTGTAACTGCAAAAATGTTTAAAAATAGTTCTCAGGTAATTGTCCTCTCTTAGGTAATCCCAATGCGTTGTGCTGCTTCTGTCATCATGTTACATCATTTGAATTTCATGTGGTGTTGTGAAAATACGAGTTACACAATGCTGTGCTCACCTATACATTAATGTTCAATCCATTATTTTAACTCTAGGGTCCAAGTAACCAGCCTGGCCAGACTGCATTCCTATACTGACAAAGTCTTAAACATTCTAAACTTGAAGAAAAATGAAATTTAATCAGCTCCACTTTTACTTCATTATTTTTACATGACCTAATTCTCACCTTTTGAACATCTGGTGCTAATGGCACAACAGTACCAGAAAAACAAGTTACTACAGTTTCTGTATAATCTTGCAATAGGCAATAAAACAAGGTATGTGTGGACGTAAGAAGAATCAAAGAAGTCTCATGAAATAAAATCACCTACTTTGTTTTCTAGAGAAAGACTTATCCAAATCTGAGAATTAAAAAAAAAAAAAAAACAAAATAAATCCTGATAGACAAGTTAATCAACGAAAGGAGTGATACACTAGTAACCAATTAACCAGCATACTTAAATTCTTCACTTGGCTTTCTAAGGGTATGAGACACGAGTAGTTAATATGCACTTTGATTAATCCCATCATCAAACATGAACACAACTTAACAGAAAGCTGGACTTTGCAAAGACCTTAACTGCCTACAAGATTCATGAAAATAGGCAACCAGACAAAGAAGACATTACCAAATCTAGTGCCCCTATTAGTGAGAAAGACTGCTGTACATTTGAGTACCAATAGTAGACACCAGAGAATCCACATGGCTGAAAGATATTCTAAACGTACTGACTATGAGAAAAACTTCAACAAAAACCTGCATCTGATTAGATTCAGTCAGCCAATGCTACAGAAAACAAGGCTTCACCAGTGGCACTGCTCACAGCTGGCTTAGAATTTCAGCTTACATTGGTCCGTCACTGGAAGGAACCTGAACTTACATGTAGAGATCAGCCTCTCAGTTCTATACTGATCAGGAGTTAAAAACCGATTTCCAGAAGCAATTCAGGCATCTGCAATATTTGCAACTAAGCGTTTGAAAATTTTGGGATCACTTAAAACACCTGCTTAGCACTTCCAAAAAATTTGACCAGGCACTTTAAAAGGAGTGCTTCCCCCCAGAATAGTCTATTGTATCACCTATCACCAACCAGGGTACACAAGGGAAACGCAATTTCAAAAGGTGAAGTTAAAGGGTAATAACGTGTTCTTGAAGCTAAAAACAAGACAGTAACTATCGTGTTTCACCTCTGAACCTCAAAATACACTTTGTGAAGTGTTTTACTGACAAGTGATAGTGCTTGAAATAGGTCAGTCACAAAAAAAGAGAATTCTCTAATTAGCTCTACATTATCTTTGTTATCTTTAGAATCACCTATCACCTAAGATGAGAAAGGTAAAGAAAGGTCACTGACTTTCCCACAACATTCAGCCACATGAAACAAGCCCTTCAATCTAAAAGTGACACCACAAATTCAAAGTCAACATCCTACTGCTCTCACAGTTTTCACAATAGGACTATGTTGGTGTCAGGCTTCCCCCAAAACTTAAAAACATAGCAGGATCCATCACCTAATACCTTGCCAAGAGATGTGGCATTACACTGAACTGAAAACAGCTTTCAGAAGTCAAAGTAACTTGAAAACAAGGAAGTATAGCCGTGGCATACACCCAATGGGGAACAAATCACAGCACCAGTGCTGCCAGGAGCGCTGGCTGATGTCATTGCAAGACCAAGCTCTACAATTTTTGGAAGGTCTTGGTGCCTGGTCAAGGATCCTGATGACTGGAAAAAGGCAAGCCACCACATCCATCCTCTGGAAGGGCAAAAGGGACAGTTCAACAATACAAAAGGCTGCTAATTCTGACTTCAGTCCCTGGAAAGATTATGGAACAAATCCTCCTGGGAGCCACCTACAGATGCTTGAAGAACAAGAAGTTGATGGGAAACTGCTAGCATCCATCTATCCAGGACAAACCATGCCTGACATATCTCATAGCATTCTGTGTTGAGACAAATGGCTCTGTGGATGAGGGCAGAGCAGCTTGTGTTGACTTTATGAAGGCTTTCAACAAGGTCTCCCACAGTATTCTTGGAGCCAAAACTGGTGAAATATAGTTTGAATAGGTTGTCTGTAAACCAAGAGAAAAACTACCTTGACCACTGGAAAGGGCTGCGATCAGTAGTCCAAAAATCCGTCTGGTTGGAACTAACGATGTTCCCCAGGCATTGATACTATGGCCAATACTGTCTAATGTCTTTACTGGCAATTTGGGCAACGGGATGGGATGCACTCTGAGCAAGTTCTAATACCAAACTGGTGAAGGCTGCCCAGTGAGTCTGTTGGATCCCCACCCTTTGAGGTGGTCCAAACACAACCAGATATGGCTCTAAGCAACCTGATCTAAGTTGGCCATGCTTTTAGTGAGGGTTGTATGAGACCATCTCCAGAAGTCCCTTCAAAATGAAATTATTCTATGCCTATATTTTAGGTAAATAAAAGCATGTGAAGCAGTTACCAGCTATTTTAAAAACTGAGGTGGTGGAGATACTTCCTTTCAAGTGAAAATGGCCCAGAAATGAACATTAAAAGTAAAGATGTCCAACTTTTGAACCAGTTTTTAAAAGTCAAAGAGAACAGCTCTGGACTTTAAAAGAAAATCTCATCAAATGCAGTTTTCATAAATTTTACATGCCAACCAAACTAAATCTTTCGCGTTAAAAGCAGACTTTACGTCTAAACTGTTAATTGACAGGTTATATCTCAGACCAGAGACCTTTGTCTCAGTTTGCAACAGGAACTAGTGATCTGGACTGCCCTGCTTTCAGGAACTAATCACAAGGTCTTTTCCTTGCAGATACCTGTTTGCAGGGAGTGTGAACCTTTCTGATAATGCCCCAAGTGAAGCACACAAATCACCTTTCACTTTTCAAATGCTGTCCTCTTTTTCCCACCACCTCCGGATAAGCAGATGAATGAAGAATTACCATCACCTACAAAACTTAACTTCAATTTTGATAGCTGCTACTTTGCTATGACAGGAAATTAATTCAGTTTTCGATACTAAAGACCACAACAGAAATACCTGTAAATAAACCTACTGTGAGAACTACCATGATCCCCACCACTGTAATACCTGAATCTCAATAAATAAAGCCTTCTTAACAACATGCTGCAAAATCACCCACAGGTCACTTCTGCCTTGATCTATCTTGTGCACAACAAGAATGGTGAAAAAAACAAGCACTTCTTAAAGCTCTGACAGTAGAACACCACCTAGGGTAGATAACCCCACAAGGCAATTCGCACAAGTGAGCCATAAGTACAGCATTTTCTATTATTGTTGTGCTACAGGAGCATACTCTTTGTTTTTTATTACAGTAGCAGCTAACAACTCAGGCACACATCCCATGCCTTACATCTTGTATAGACAGAGGAGGAAAAAAGTAAATCAATTCCCTCAGGATAGTAATTAAAAGGAGAAGCACATTCACTTGATCTAATTTAGGCATCTGAATTAAGAGACTAATCTGACCAAAATTTCTGTATAACAAAGAGCACAGAGCAGCCTAAATCCATGTTGCAGGGATGCATGCGATTTTTGCAACATCATACTGAGCCTAGAGTCTGAAATAAGGTTTCTCTAAACGTCCAGAGGTCTGGTGGTATGAATCCCCCTCCCAGCTTAGTGAGAACGAAAAAAATACGGACAAACCAAACCAGAAAGGTAGAGCGGAAATACAAGAACAAAAATTACCAAAGTTTAGTAGAAGAATGAAGCCCTGCTAGCTATTTATCCAATTAGTTCCTAATACTCATTATTTCTAAATATCACCATTGCATCAGTGTCCACAGATGTTTGCTACAGCCACAGTCTTTGAATTACAACTGAACTTCAGATGAACAATTTAAAATTCTTGAAAGCAAGCCGCATTTTAGGTACCACTGATGTCACCCACACCGAGGCAAAGCCATCCTGCCTCACATGCTTTGTGTTTTCCTGTGCACATACAAACCTGGGAGTTGCTGCCACCACAGGCAAGCATGAACAAAAACAAGTTTAAAAAACATACCAAGTTCCCAAAAGAGATGCATACGATAGGGCAGCCTGAATGTAAGGGCAAGCAGCTTGTAACTTTCCAGTCCAGTGTTCTGATGGGGAATTTCCAACGGCTGTTTAAACGAAACACTTTAAGCGTAAAGCTAAAGATCACAGGTAGTATCTAAAGCACAATCTACTTTCAAGTTCTGCTGTGTGACAGATGTCAAAGCATCAACTGCTATGAAAATCACCTTAGTGTATTCAAAACAGTATCTTAATGTTTAGGGAACTGAATCAAGTATCTCTGCCTCATTTTATTTTCTGAATTACTTCATACCGCGGTGTGAAGTCAAGACCACGAGAAGCCAGTCTATTTACGGACAAAACAGTTCACAAACTTTAACTGCAGACACCAGTTCAATCTCTCCAAACTGAAGGTTTTCACAGTAACCACAAGAAACAAAATCACCACGATCATAACAGCGGTCTCTGAACACCTCCGAGTCACCTCGCCTCTCCACGGCGCTCCCTTGGGTGGACGGTGAGCTGGGTGGGCACCGACACGGGTGTTTCCTCCCCTTGCAGAGCAATAATAAAGCAAAGGCGAGCAGCAGCGCTAACAGCAGGATTCAGCCCGCATCGCCGCCTCCCCTCAGACAGGCTCACCGGCCAAATTCGGCTCCCGGGAGCAGCAGT
>NW_010099389.1:0-3524 GCF_000699245.1 Pterocles gutturalis | reverse complement strand
AATGCTTTACTGAAATCAAGATAGACCAGCAGTGCACGATGACAGCTCTCACTCATTGATGCAATAGTTTTACATGGTAGCAAATAAAACAGATACATTCAATTGTGATGGGTTTCAAAATCAGATAGTAATGGCTCTACTGGACTACTGAAATTTTTAAAGCATGGAAATAACAAATATCGCAAATAAGAAATCTCTTTGTTGAAGTTTTTCAGATCCTAATGATCAGACAAATTTAAGGGCTGATAGACATTTATGAATATAACAATCTTCTCAATTGAAAAAGTATTACAGGAATAGCAATGGAGGGATGTGATGTTCACAAATTATTCTCTGGAGAATTCAAAACCTATCTCTAGATACCATATTCAACAGTTTGGTAATATCCCTGAATGTTATATGGTCAGGTTCCTAAAATGTATGAAGTGCTAGCCATATTGACATGTCTGGTTACTGCTGCAACTCCTGCTGCTTTCTGAAGCAGAGGATGGGGTGGACAAACTAAAGTGAGTTGAGGATGAAGAGAGCAAGCTGAGCTAATGAAAACTACATGGTTATTTTGATGAGAGGGAAGGAAGCAAAAGCCCTTCGGAATGAGGAAAATATTTAGTGAGTAAGCAGACTGAAGACACAGCATTGAAAAAATCAGAAGTAAACAAACAAAGATTCTAAATAAATAGGGGGGGGAAAGCAGGAATCTTAAGAGGAAAAAATCCTGGAAATCAATGTAGGTTTGCTGGTTGTGATAGAGTTCATTTTCTTCATTGTAGCTTGTAAAGGGCTGGTTTGGATTCGTGCTGGAAATAGTGTTGGTAATACAGGGATGTTTTTGTTATTGCAGAGCAGTGCTTCACACACTGATTGTCACATGGCCCCACAAGTGAGTAGGCTGAGAGTGCACGAGAAGTTGGAAGGGGACACAGCTGGGACAGCATGTAAAGCTGGGGGCAGAAGAAAGAAGGGAGGACATTCGGAGTGATGGCATTTGTCTTCCCAAGTAAACATTATGCATGATGGACCCATGCTTTCCTGGAGATGGCTGAACACCTGTCTGCTTATGGGAAGTAGTGAATGAATTCCTTGTTTTTATTTGTTTATGTGCTCAGCTTTTGCTTTACCTATTAAACTGTCTTTGTGTCAACCCACAAGTTTTCCCACTTTTACTTTTCCAATTCTCTCCCCCAATTCCACCCTGGGGGCATGAGTGGTTATACCACAACAGTAAGTACAGTCTCTCATTTATGTTTTAGGGAGTTGGTATTTCCGGTATTTTAAATTTTAATCTCATTTGGAAGGGGACCACTCACAGTAAATGTGAGCCTCATGTCTGTGGAGTAATGTCCTGCGTTAGAACTGAGCTACAATGTGACCAGCAGTTTCCAGTAAGCCTTCTTGGCATGCTAAAAATCCTTTCTGCAGTTCTGATTGAAAAGCAGCCCTAACTTTGAAGTTTGGAAGCATTCAGTTCATACTGAAAATGAGGCTATTGAAATCAAAGCAGAAGGCAGATCTTGAAAGTGATATTGAGCCACGTGACAGAGTTGAATTACTTTTGTTTTCTGTAGTCACACATTGTGTGAAGTGCAAACATTAAATAGTTGAACACTTTCAGTTAATCTCAAAGAAGGCGAAGTGATGCCTGTTTAGTTGTGTTGCACTTCAACTTAGAAAGGGGAAATACTATAAACTTCCCCTGAAGGGAAATTGAAAGGGAAAATATGAAAGTTTAAGTTTTATCTAGTCTCTCAATGCTGTTGTATTTCTAGATTTTTATCATAATACAGAAAATGCTTCCAAGTGGGTGAAAAAATTAGACCACTTGCAGAGGAATCAAAATTGAAATGTACACCAGTAACTGTTGTTGCTACTTTCAGAGGTCATAATAAATCATTAACCTGCAGTTACACTTCATTTAGACTAGTCACACATGCATGTTTTTAAAAGTAACAAGTATCTTGTCACAGCAAAATCCTGACAAGCGAGTGCTAAGGAAAGAAACTTCCTTGAAGCTCAATATATTAGGTCTTGATTGGTGCAGAGGCAGATATTTAATCTAAATGGTTGTCCTGATTTCAGCTGAGACAGAGTTAACTTTCTTCATAGTAGCTAGTGTGAGGCTATATTTTGGATTTGTCCTGAGAAGAAGACTGATAACCTGCTGATGTTCATGGCTGCTGCCAGGACAGTCAAGGACTTTTCAGCTTCTCTGCTGTGCCAGTGTCTGCAGGTGCAAGAGAAGCTGGGAGGGAGCACAGCCCCAATTCCTAGCCTACAATTAGACCTTAGGTTTAGGACTGAGACACAAATTGGTCAATATTCTATTCCATCATACACATCATGTCCAGTATATAGATGAGGGTTTGTCCAGAAGTTGCTTCTTGCTCCCAGTTGTCTCTGTCTGGGTTGCCCCTCTCTCAGGTTCATCTTGATTTCTCAGTCACTTGGGCTTTTATCTCTGTTCCAGGATTGCGGTTTCAGGACTCTCCCTGCTTCAGAACGTTAGCCAAGAATGGGCTGAGCCTTGGTCATTGGGTGGTGAGCAGTATCACTGTGTATCACTCATTTGTATATTTGTATATATTACTATTATTGTAATAATTATTTCCAATATTGTTGTAGTTTAGTTATTAAATTGTTCTTATCTCAACCCACAAGCCTCTTTCCCCTTTACCCCTTTAATTCTCTCCCCCATCCCTGGGAGGGGGGAGAGTGAGTGAGCAGCTGTGTTGTGTTAAACTACAACAGTGGTGCACATCTGTGTGTCATTAGTCTGATAATCAACAAGATTCTATGATTCTGTAAGTTCCCCCTATAATTGAGAGGGGCTGCCAAGGCACCCTGAGTTCCCATCTGGAGCAGTCTCCCACTGTTGACCACTGAGAAAACCTGACATAGAGCAGCTGCTTAGTATTCACATGATTAAAGTTAAAGGAAATCCACTGCCTGATGTCACAACTGAGCTTCTGACTAGTTTTAGTTTGAATCAAGTAGATTACCTTGTGTACAGAAATATGTCTATGTTTTCCACTGTAAATGTTTGGTATGTTTTTCACAATCCTGTATTCATTTATGAGATTATTTTATGTGCTATTGTTTGTGTGATTTATTTAAAGCTTGTTAAGTTTGTGAAAGGAATTATATGATATTACAGTCTTGTGATAGTGAAGAATCAAACTCCATGACCCTTCCTGGCACACAGTATATATAGTTTTGCACCATAGAATTTTTTACCTCTCTGCACTAGCAAAAAAGCTAACATACCTGCCAGCTTTGAAAACAATCTCTAAATGTAGTCAAATGAACAAACTCTGGCATAGAATCATAGAATCATTAAGGTTGGAAAAGACCTGAAGGATCATCAAGTCCAACCACCAACCCAACACCCACCTAACCCACTGAACCATGTCATTCAAACACTAGTGATCAAAACCCAATAACAATTTAAAATTGAAAACTTTATGAACTCTGACAACATGGCAGGTGTATAAAGTATTATTGAATAAAACACTCTTTAACAGGTTCTA
>NW_010099388.1:0-30707 GCF_000699245.1 Pterocles gutturalis | reverse complement strand
CTTTCCTCCAGTCCTCGGGCACCTCCCCAGTTTCCCACAATTTACCAAAGATGCTGGAGAGTGGCCTAGCAATGACCTCCGCCATCTCTCTCATGCACCCGTGGGTGCATCCCATCAGGACCCATGGATTTATGGGTGTCCAGCTTGCTTAACCGGTCCTTAACCCAGTCTTCATCTACCAAGGCAAACTCCTCTTCTGTCCTGACTTCCTCTGGGGCTGCAGGGCTACAGGGCTCCTCAGGACAGCCTCCGGCAGTATAGACAGAGACAAAGAAGGCATTCAGTAACTCTGCCTTCTCTGCACATCACATCTCAAGCGACACAGCCCTTTGGTACATATAATACCTGGATGTGGGGCTTCCCACTTAAAAATATTTTAATTAATAAAAAAAAAATATTTTAACTTCCATGGTTAAAAGTCATGTTTTCAACAGACTATGGATTTAAGCATATGCAGTGAAATTAAATTCTTCTTTTGAGATCCTCAGTTATGCTTAATGGTTCTTAAGCCCTTTGGAAATGGAAATCAGGTTTATTTTCTCAGTAAGTTTTTACTGGCTACCAGTTACACAGCCCAGATTTGGGGGGATAAAAAAAGCAGTACTTTACATGGTTAGACAATGGGAGAAGTCAGACAACAGGACAGATGTGAAAGGGGACACATCATCAAACAC
Organism: Pterocles gutturalis; assembly: GCF_000699245.1. Classification (NCBI taxonomy): domain Eukaryota; kingdom Metazoa; phylum Chordata; class Aves; order Pterocliformes; family Pteroclidae; genus Pterocles; species Pterocles gutturalis. The sequence goes on along the minus strand of NW_010099388.1, from coordinate 30,033 downwards.
GGCCTTTAGATTTTAGGCAGTTCATAAACTGACTAATCATCCCTTTGATGATCTCTATCCAGCACATTTTGACCATGTCTTTTTTTTCCGAGCAGCAAGTTGCTGCCTGCGTCAGCAATTCACAACCTGCCCCATCATTTTCTTTACTTTATAAGGAGACAGAGTTTCCTGTGGTCTTGTCTGTGTAACTCTCATCCTCAGCTCTGAAGGGTGAACGCTGAGTGTAGAGGAGCTATTAATTAATTCCACGACTGGGAGGAGGAGGGAAGCCACCATATGATGTCTTCTCTTAGATTCCCTGACCTCATTTCTTTTCTGTTTCACTCTGAACAGAGTTATCTTCTACCCAAAATGAAAATTAAGAAGAACAACCACAAACCTTCAGCTCCAAGAATCGCAGTAGTAAAGATAGGAGAATGTACTCTGAGCAGCATCAGTTTATGATTAAACCATTTGTCTTTTACAAAAGGTGTCTAGGCTATTCTTGTAGGATATATTATTTTTTATAGGCTGTATTTTATGCATATTTCCATTATGTTGGAGAACCAAGTTTTTAAGCACAGTCATTTCCAGAAAATCATCTTATTTTACTACCATTTTTATCTGATACATTTGAGACTACGGCAGACTGCAGTGTTCTTTCAGCTAGTGGTTAAGATCATCACTAAACACAAATGTTCCTCATAAACAGCCACAGGATCTGCATCTGCGAGGTGCTGAGCAGCTTTTGCCCTTATCAGTATGAAATGAGAGTCTGGCAATCATCTCACCTCTTGGGATCAGATGGACAGAAAGGGCTGAACACTGAGCTGTGGGCATGATTTATTTTTCTGGCAGTTGAAATGTTCTTCAAGATACAAGGCAGTTCTTACCACATCCGTAGTTTGAGCCATGTCCATCTGAAATCATTGTTCGCCACTTTTTCTTTTTTCCTAAGTTCCAATGACTCAGCAATGGAAATCACCAGACCCTCCACTACATTAGAGGTGATAGGAAACTCCAGTGGACATTTTACATTACCTGGCACTTTGCCTGCCTGTAGCTTTGTCCCAGTCTTTTCTCGGCTCTCATAAGGACTAAGAGATTATTGCACAAACCTTCTCAGGTCAGCCAACCTGACCCCATGGGTCAGAGCCTCTGGGTTGTGTAATTCCAGTGTAGCCCCATCAAAGCCACCCAGAGAAGCCAAGGGCAATGGTTTGGAGACAGCTCCATCCAGCAGTGCTTTCTGCCTTCCAAACCCCTTGTATTCTCTCCACTTCAGCTATTACCCTGTCTTAACTTGTATCTATTGTCTCCCTGGCTTCTCAGCTCACAAGTTATGAAAAACATTTTGCTGTGTTCTCTTCCTTTCTATAGCCAGCATTTCCTAATTGTCTAAGTGCCTTGCATTCTCCACAGCTGGCCTCTAAGACAGTTGCAGCCCTGGGTGCAGGGCTGGGTATATCGGCTGTGGTCACGATTTATTTTTGGGATGCAGGACTATGCCCACATCTCAGCAGCTGTGAATGCTGGCATGTGCCGGGGACAGGAAAGGTTTACATTGCCTGGATTCCTGGGGACTGATTTAGAGCAACTCATTTTGAGGCAGTTGTCGAGATAAAACCCATGCCCATTTGTCCTGGGTTAAGCTGAGACGGAGTTAACTTTCTTCATAATAGCTAGCAAGAGGCTAGTTTTCCATCTGGAAAACTACCATCTAAAACCAATATGGTCTTGTTTTCAGCTTTCAGGCAGTGCCCTCAAGAAAGCTAGCCTTTTCTTTGGGTCCTCCTTGCTGGTGGGCAGAGGGCAAGGGGCAGACATCAGCATTGTGTGTTTATTGGTCTTTCCAAGGCGGAGGACACCCCTAGTAATGCCAGTGGTGTCAAGCCCTTTTTCCCACAAAGACATGGGGAATCAGAGCTGTGCAGCTCAGCAGCCTTGTATGTGGATGGAAAGGTGATTTGTGGTTTGTCCTCTTTAGGGTCAGCATCTCCAGACCACAGTAATACAGCAGATAATTTCTGACACTTTCTGGAACAGCGACTAGCTTGTAAAGTATCTTGCCCTAGCCCAAACACGATATGATGCAATGATTAGGGGAACAATTAACACTCTGACCATCTCATGTAATGACCGTAGCAATGACAGCAACAGCAGGAGACTTTGCCCTCTCTGAGCATGCGTTTCTCAGTGACATAACACATTTCAAGCTTTAAAGTATCCTTGTGGTTGTGATAAATGAGCCAATTCAATAAATTAAAAATTGTACGGAGAGAGAGATAGCTGGTGAGTGCTGGCTGACGCTTGGTTCATGTAAGAATAAAACAGCAGCAATCGTGAAGCTTTGCTTCATGCAAGGCTCTACTTGCAATTAGGCTTGCTTGTGGTGTAGCACAAGGTACCGTAACCTGTTTAAGCTGCCTTGCAGCAATCATCTCCATCTCATCGGCTTCTGAATCGCCGCGTGACAAATGCTATCACCTCCGCACAGTTGGTAACAGAGACATGTCCCAAGATCACAGCTCATGAAAAATCTGGGTGGGACAGCATATATTTTAGAAATGCCTGATGCAAGTAAATTGCTGAAGCAATCCCTTTTTTGCATAATGGTTTAATTAACAACTGCCATGTTCCTGCGTTTTATATGATACACCATGCTTATTGGAAGTCTCCTTTTCTGAAGCACGGACCTTCCTTTCCCCTCACGGCTTACACAGGTTTTTCCTCCCTGGTGTAAGGACTGGAGGACATCCCTTGCCTGTCTCCTGAGCAGGCAAACTCCTGCATGCAAGAACCGGACACGAGGTGGATTGCAACCAAAACCACCTTTGTCCAGCTCTGAAGCCCATCAGCAGGAGCCTGAGGGTGCCTGAAGAAGTCTGATAGACAGAGTGGAGTGTAACCGCATGGAACACCACTGTCCACCGCAGAGGCTCTGGGCAAAAGGCACATGGTCAGCTTGCTAGCGTTGTGTGAAGTTTCTGGAAATCAATGTGAGCCTTAAAATTTTTAAAGGCTGTTTCTGTCTTGAGCTTTTAAGCTGTGAGGGAATAGGACCATGCCTCTGTCTAGACTGTAAATAATTTGCAGCAAGAGCTGTTTTTATCACTGTGCTTCAAACAACACTCAGTGTATTGCTGCAACCAGTTATATAAATAAATTATATAATATGTCTTTTGGTAACTTAAATACCATGCTGAGCAGTCAGTACTTGAGAGTTGAAATCTGCCAAAGCCAAATTTTAAAATAGGAGACAAAACATTAGATAATTCAGTCATATTTATTGTAGTTTTTCATTTTCTGTAGCAGACTGGTAATATAGAAAGATATCTGTGTTAAAATATCATTGTTCTATAGAACAGATGTTTGTATATTACTTTCTCAATTGCGTTTAATAACATATTACATGACACGCTGTAGTTGTAACACATTGTTAAAAAATCTTCTGCAGATACATATACTTTTGATTAAACAATTCTGTTGGGTGTTCAGTGTATTACAGTGTAATTAAATGTTATTATTCTGCTATTTTGAAGAATTGCACAATGGGCTGCTTTAAGAAAACACAAAGAATATCTTTCTTTGTTTCTAAAACTTAAGGTAAAAAAATTCACTCTTAAACAGTTTAGTGCTGAATACCCCATACTGTTGAAGTTCAAAATAAATCATGTTCCCCTATTTAAGCAAAGATTCTTGATAGTGGCAAAGTGCTAGTTCTCAAAATACAGATTACAAAGCGAGGACCAAGATGAGCAGTCTTTGAACACATAGCAGGTACATTGTGCTGGAGACCCCACTAATATAAACAGATGTAAATTCATGGAGCTAGAGAAACAGAAGCTCAGGCTTTTTCATCCTTTCTTATTCAAGGATTCTCTCCTGAGCATAAAAGAGAGGTAAGGTGCTCTGTACTATAAGGCTGCATGCACAAGAAAAAAAAAGAAAAAAAAGAGAGGGTGACAGTGAGATCAACTGTTTTCAAAGGAAATTATGCCAGTGGGGGAGAGTGGGAGAGAAGCAAACATGAAATTAAAAGGATAAAGAAAGGAAGGCAATAGCTCTCTAGACAAAAGGTCAGCAGCGGCTGGGAAAGCCACCACTTCTTTCTTACCATTGATTTTCAAACACGTTGGTGAAGATGTCTCTGTAGAGAAGATATTACAAGTCAGCTTCTGCTACATTTTGCCAAGATACTGATTTTTGATGCACATTCTGTGTACTTTGAATCTTGATATCCAGAAGGCATTTGACTGAGTGGTGGGTAATGACCAAGACTGTGCCTGGGGGAGATGAAGGAGAACTAGTGATCTCTGGGAAAAGCACTGCTTTAAGATTATTAGGAGCTGGCACATGAGCACAGCCCTCTGCATCACACCATGATAAAAGGGACGCTAACCTATTAAAGTTACCAGATCAAGTTGTCCTTGATGTGGATAATTTGATCATTAGCTTCTTAGCACAAAATTTGAACTTTGATAGGTATTACTTAGCTGCATATCATATAACCTCGGTGTATCTGTGTGGCAGAGTATTCTTATCTGAATGATTAACATTAGATCATGAGTGGTTGCTAAAAAAAGGTGCATGAAAGATCAAAACAGTGCCCTAATTAAGCAGCATCCCCTCACACAGATTTACAGCTTCAAGGTGACTCTTCAGTCCATGCTCCTCAGCCCATCACAGCATTGTTTGCCAAAGCTTAGAAGAGAGCAACTGAAAGACAGTGATCTGCCAAAGACCTGATTCCTGGAAGAGGGAAGAGAGGAAATTGTCACTTGCAAAATCTGGCAAGCAGAGAGCCCAAAGTATAACCATGCTCTTCAGAGCAGGAGCTGTCAGAGTTATGCCTCCCTAAAGCATGAGCTGAATTCCAGGTGGAGGTCCTACAGCATATAAAGAGCAAGCATTATGCTCATCTGGCATGAAGGTATAGCCTGGAGATGAAAGTGAGGAGATCATGCTCGTAACTGAGAAAGGAGTGAAGAGACCTGCTTACTTCTCCCCCTGGGAGGTGGGAGAGCTCTCAGGAGAGGCAAGATGGGTGACAGACGGGGTCAGGGAAACATGACCTGCATCTACAGCTCATTCGAGGAACATAAGGTCACATTTATAATATTTGCTGATGAATGGCAAGATTTTACTGCACATCCCAGGCAGTCTACCCTGTGCTGTTAGGAATCGTAAAGCAATTCAATGTGCGACAAGGGTGTAACTTGAGACTCATCAAATCTGAAATCTTGGTTTCTGCAAGGAGTCACACCCTTCTGTTTAGACAATCTGTTGAATAATAAAAGCCTGTGGACTTGGCATTCCAGGAAATGTGAAATCAAGGTTAAATGTCAATTCTTCAGCCCAGACAGTTGGGGCTGGTTGAGGTGAGGTAGTTGGTCACTGCGAGGGGGTAGGGCATGCCTCACAGAGCCAACTGCTTCTTCCCTCTTTGTTGAACCAACTTCAAGGATCTCCAGGCAGACTGAAGGCTAAAAACTCCTACTTGTGTAGAAACTTCTTCTCTCCCCTGTTTTGTTTAACTCATTCAAAAACCTTGAATTGCACTTTGAAATAGTTGTTAATGTGTAACCTTAGGAAACCACATTCCCAGTGTTTGAACATATTTTGGAGCTTTGCTAGTATGGTATTAAAGTGTATGAGACACACTGGCTACCATTTGGTCTGAAGGAAACAACAGATGCCAGGTAAAATAAGAATCCAGCACTTCCAGTTGCAGAGCCCAGAGGAAATACCAGAGATGTTGATGGAGTAGAGGATGGTGATAATTCTAGACTATGTCTACACAGCTTGTCAAGCACAAATAGGGAAAGTCCGGTGCACCCCCTGACCCCACGCACTGCATTTGTTACACTGACTCTACAACATTTCTCAGTCAGCCTGTTGGTATGAACATTGCATAAGAAACTCTGAGCTACAAATTCTGTTTGCTTCTAGGTGAAGCAACATCAGGAGCCAGGTGAGAAGGATTGCTAGGAGGTAAGAAGGATTGCTTAGACATGATTTGTGGCTACAAGGGCAGATGGGACAGATGGTAGTTCCCAAGGCACTAAAATTTCACCTGCCCTGTCTGCACGATAGTCACAAAACATCCTCCTTGCACCTTCCTTCACCCACCTGCCTGCACGCCCTTCCATTCTCCCTTAGAGTCTCATCTGAGCACAAGTGTCAGAGGGTTATTGATGAATGTGGACTGCAGCACCTGGACCTTTCTAGATAGACAGTACTAGACTCTTTGTACTCAGAGAACATCTCCAGAGGATTCTTTCTGGTAAGACTTCGCATGGAGAAATTGAACCTCAAGTCCTGGTAGGAAGCAAGTTCCAGTGATGTCCTCCACCACCGGGAGAGCATACACAGGCAAGCTGTACATGTTTTCCTCTATGTCTAGGCTTTCCTGGTGGATGGCACCTTATAGATAGTTGTCTGGCTGCTGAGCTTTTACACCTCTGCTGTGTTTTAGTTTTTGGCTTTTCCTCTTTTCTACTAGTTGTTACTTGCAGAGAAGGGCTTTCACTTCTTCCCTAGGGCTTCCTCACTGTCCCTTCTGTAAATTCTTAACTTCAAAGGTGTTCTTCAAACACCTTTTGCCACCTCCTGTACCTAAGTGAAGTTTAAATGTCCTCAGATGAAGGTCCTTACTATTTTTCAAGAGGTGAATGAAACACAAACTCCTGAAGTCTTAAAAGCAAGATACATGTGAATACAAAAATTATGGGTGAACCCTTGCAGATGCTGGAACAGGAAGGCTGTTCAGAGCTCTGTCTTTACAGAAAAAATAGCCAGAACCAGGGTAGCTATAGCAACATGTGTATTGCCAGGTTTGAGGGAAATCTAGTCCTCATAATGGGTAATCCAATCAGGCAAACAAAGCAGATAACCTAAGTAAATCTAATAAAGTTATTAAAATTAATTTAAGATTAATATAATGATATAAAAATCCATTGCACAGAATGCAACAATTTTAACTCTTCATCCTCATCAAGCAGGCAGGCTTATCACATCATCAAACTGTGTTAGAAACAAACTTTTTCTTAGAAACCAACTTCAGTTGTCAATCTGACACTTTATACACACACGTGCACGCACACAAACCCAGTTTCCATAGGCACGTCATATGTGCTACCTTCATGCATGGTGCTCGTGCACGTGCATGCATTCTGTGACACTTTTAAAAGGTCATGCTCCTCCTTAATCTCTATCATAATATCGGTGGTGAAATCCTCGCAGGCCACACCGGTGCAGAATTCATGTCCTTCTGCTCAAGAAGCAAAGGCCCCTGGGCTTGCACTGGAGCCTGTCCCTGGCCTGCCAGCAGCACGGGGCTGCAGGCACAGCCCTGCACAGCCTGAACCCAGGGATGAAGAGACAGCAGGCAATCAGGTGGGAGCTCCCCCTTTATGATATCAATCATCTTCCCACGAAACTCACAACCTCCCCTTCCCCAGAGCCAGCGAGGATAAGTGGTTCCTTTTGTCTGAAAAGTAGAGAACGATTCCTAAAAGCACAAATTTACATTTTATGATTCTGGCCCTTTTTCCGTGCTGTTTCTCATTCTTGGAACTCCTTCCCTCTTTTATGATCCAAGCAGCCGCCTGTTTTCATTTACATCATTCCTTGAAACACACTTTCTCTGTGAAGCCTCCGGCTACAGATGACTGGATATGGCAGAAACAGTGTTTGAATTCAGAGCAAGGGTTTTGTTTGAGCAAATTGTTTGGGGAACAGCCACTTTTCATACCGCACCTGATATTCAACAGGGTATTAGCATGCAAACAAGGATTTATTATTCGCTAGTCCTTATTTCATTATTCTTCTGTTTAAAAGAGATCCAGTTGTCTAATCACAGCACCAAGGGAATAGAAGCGTCATTTAGCATATCAATTACAGGCCTTAAATGAGGATGAGCAAATAGTCATTGTGAGTGGTTTGCCAGTTTACCTATTCTCTAGGGGGGGAATGAAGTTCTGTCTGCAAACAAACAAACAAACCAGCATTTTTGGGTAATCTGTTTGGGATCAATAGCTGAAGCAAGTCTTTTTCTAACAAAACTCTGTCAGGAGAAAAATGCATTTAAAAACAGGGAAAAAAAAGTTCTTAATTGGATCATTTTAAACCATACCCTTTACTTGATTTGTAGATGGTGATTTGTCTCTGTATGTTCTCTAAGTTAGTTTTCAGTGCCATATGGGAAATTTTTTTTCACAGTAACTGTCAATGCCACAATATTCCTAATAATTCCTAAAATTCCTCAGCCAGCAGTGAGAAGGCAGATTTTCTTGAGCTGCAGTGAAAGGCAGTGGCAGAGGAGGGAGGAGACTTCAGGAAGCATTTGGGATAGAACCTCTGTAGTCGGTGCTGGCTCCAGGGGGTGGACAAGGGTGCAGGCTGCGGCTCCGAATGCTAGGCCAGTGCCACTGGCCCCTGAGGGTCTCAGGAGAGGGGGAAGGGGACAGTGAAATGACTGCCATGAGCCTTTTTGGTCTCATGTGGGATTCCTGGCACAGAAAACCAGCAGCAGATCTACGCCCTATGTACAGCAGGCCAAACAACATCGTCATGGGAGGAATGCCCAGTTGTCTGTGTGGGCGCAGAGTCTCATCCCCGAGTACCATAAATTCCTCCTGCGACCTGCCGAAATTGTGTTGACTCAATCCAAGACACCATTAACCTCGATAATCGTCTTGTTTCTTTAGTCTCAAGGCTCTGTTAATTTTCATCTACTTTCTCACTATCTGGAGGTTCAGAAAAAAGGCTGGATCATGCTGACTTAACTGCTCCATCAAGGACTCGGTGGATGGGAACAGCCGTCTTTCCCTGAGAAGAACCCAGCTGAATAAAGTTAGCAGAACCATTTGACACTGAGTAATCACGTAAATGTTGATAAGTGCCCTGTGGTGAGACAGAAACATTATGTAAAACAAACCAAAGCCTCTTGACAAACATTCGTGTTCACAGGTAAATACTATGTGGCCACACACTGCCCATTCATGCGGTGGCACCAGGAGGTCACTGTGCTGACCGTGGCTCTTCCCCTGTACGTCCCCATCCCACTGAGACCCCCAGAGCCAGCTGCTGACTTTGTCCAGGGCTGTGCTAGAATAGTTCTGTTTTGCATTGGCCTGCATAGCAAAAAGTCACTAAAAGATCATGACTGTCCCACCTTCCCACTCAGTGAATACGTGTGCGCATGTGCTTGTGTATGAAAAACAGGGAAGGTATGAAAAATACTATAGAAAAACTGAAAATCATGTCCTCAGTACAGAATTAAGATGCGGGCTGCCTTTAGTGTAAGTACATCTTTTCTAGTTTCTTTGCTGTCTGAATTTAAATCCACCAGGTTGTTCACTTTTTTTCCCCCTGAGGAGACAAATGTTGCCATCAGTTTTGCTTGTGCAGTACAAGCAATATATGTGCGGTAGAGCATTGCCTTATTAGCACATCCTGCAAAATGATAACTGGTCGTGTAGTCCTTGCCTAACATTTATAAACGCTTCCTCAGAAGAAACGCCAGGCACTCCAGTGCATTTAATTTTAGGAAAACAGCTGGTCCAAAACAGTGGGGACTGTATTATTAGTGTCTCTCTCTGGGGCAGGACTGATCATGCTTTCCCATGAAGAGAACGGGCAGACACAGTTTAGGAGCAGCTTTGGTGTCACACAGAGGTCTGGTTTTCATTGTACCAACAATTTGGCTTCCCAGTGAAGGAGAGATGACCAAGTTTGGTTTCAGCCAGCCGTGCCCCACTCTGGTGGCAAGGTGAGCTTGTGGAAAGGCTCAGGAGGGTGAAGTGTTGAATTTCAGGGGGTGATGGAGGAGAGACAGATCGGTAACACACTTGCTGCTCAAACAGAACCTTTTCTTCAAACTAAGATGAAGGCAGTAATGAACTGGTATAGGAAAAAACCTGTTAATATGAAGGACTGTGGTCTATGCATGCTGAAAGGCTAAAACACCCATAGAGATTCCCTGCCAAGCTCAGAGGCACCAGAGTATTCACTGGTCCAGTCTGACCCATTATACAGGCAGACCTAAGCTACAAAAGCTCTGACCCGAGCACACGCTCCTCAACCCAAGGGCAGCTGGGTGGTACCACCTCAGCCCCCCTTATTTACTGAGTATGGAGAAAGCATATGGTAAACCTCAGAATGGGGAAGCAGCACAAAATGTCTTTGTAGGGCGCCTGTGCCAGTAACAGTGCCCTGCATCCTGCTAGGAAGCAAGCCAGGGAGCAATGCTTCAGCCACAGGAGCTCTGAAAGCCTTGATTCAATTTGTACCCAGCTCAGCTCCATGACTGTCTCTTAGCTGCTTCAAATTACTTTATTTTTGGCAGCCCAGAAATTAAATGTTAACTGAGAGAACTGTATTAATCTCTATTAGCAAGGAGCTGGAATCTGAATAGCTCAAACCTAGGCTTTCTGGTGTGTCAACTGAAGCAACATGCATTTATCCAACCTATAAATCAGTTTGTCCGACAGAGCAGCCAAAAGTAAGTGCCACAAAAATACAATAGATAAACACAGTAGTATTTATTTATCTTGAAATTGTTTTATGTCTTACTTAAAAAGGCCCAAAACACATAAGCAAAAAAAATTATTACAAAAACTAGGAACTGACCTAGGAAGGCTAAAAATACAAAAATAAGTAAAAATTTATTTATTTCAAGCTTTTGCCCAACCTTACAGACTACAATAGCATACTGCAGGTTTTCAGCTGCTACTGAGTGTTTCTGTAAGGAAAACTCCCTCTTGAATTGTCCTTATCTAAGAGAAGGAGCTGAATTTCTTCACGACAATACACTGTGCACAGAAAATGCCTGCTTGCCATCTGAACCCATTTCTCTTGTTGAGGCAGTGGCCAGCACCACACGCTCAGAGAAAAAAAAGGGCAAGAAGTGCTAAAATGAGCAATTACTAAGGAACCTGCCCCTAGCAAAAGTTGCCTTCTAATCACTGGGCAATTTATTGTTATTTATGATCTAAAGCATGGTAATTTATATCCTTTGTAATTTGTTATTCTATTTAGTGCAACTTTTGGTGTTTGTATTATTCATGGACCTTTTTAAATCTTATTTCTTCGCCAACCTCAATAATAGTAGCTGGGGCAGTAAGTTCCACAAGTTAATTATTGGTTGTGTATAAAGCACCTTCCTTAAAAGAACTGTATTTTACCTACATTTGCCTCCTAATTTGCTTGAGTCTCTCTCATTCCTGCAATCTGAGTATGGCTACTTCCTCTATAAAGTTCATTATTCTGCTTTAAATACATCTTCAAAAATCCTTGCTCGTTTGTCTTCTTTGTCAGCTCCGAGCCAGTCCATCCCTTTCTGTGAAAACAGAGACTCTGTGTGACCGTTTGTACTGTGAACACTTTCCCCATCAGCCTTCCTCTGGCAGGTTTTTACCAAAGGTCTCCAGGTTGCAGAATTGCTTTGCCTTAGCAAGGTGACCACCAGGGTGTTGGTAAACAACAAAAAAAATTCCAGAGCTCTTCCTAAGTTCTCTTCCTAATTAGGAAGCGAGCCCCTGAGCAGGGCTGTGGACCAGCCACACTTGCACCGTCTGCCAGAGCTGTCACGATGGGGAGATATATTGTCCCTGAACAAATCCTGCCTGACAGTATGGACTGAAAATAGTGCTTTGCTGGGGCTTGCCTCCCTCCCACGGCCCTCGCTGGAGTCTCTCCCCTCCCACTGCTTCCCCCAGCTCTCCTGCTGCCCTCCAGGGCCAGGGGTCCTGTCCGCTTTCCCCCATGGCACAACTGCCAGGGATAGAGGGCCAGTGCCACACAGAGTCAGTGACAAAACAGCCTGTCCCTTCCCTGTCGGCTCCCTGTGCTTCCCCAGGGAGGAAGGAGGGCTCACTCGGGGCTGGGGCACAACCCAGGGCTCCCCAGTCCTGTCCCAGCCCAGCATCAGTCCTCTCTTCCTCAGCTCACCTGGGGGTTTTATTTCTCACTTAACTGTCTTGGGGTTGGAAAACCTTCTTCCTACTTCATTTAGCCCCCGTGCCTGACCCTGAGTCCTCTCCCACAGCATGTGCCCAGCCCCTGCCTATGCCTCCAACCTCCTCCTGATGCAGAAATGCCTCACCTCACCCAGAGCATCTCCCTGCTCTTCGTGGCTTTGAAGAAGGGACAGTAGAGCAGAGTTGGGATTAAAACCAAGCAGATATGAATGCCACAGAGCACTGTGTTTCTTGTGTGCTGACTTTTTCCATTGCTACTTGCAAACTGTGTGGTCCTGCCATGAGGAATAAGTCTGGGCAGATGCTCCATGCAAGGGAACTCCAGTGCAACCACCATTCCTTGTCCCTATGCACAGGCTGCACCCAGCACCAAGACCACCAAAAATGCTTCAGCACAGGAGTGCTGCAAAAAGTTTGTCTGCATGGTTATCTGGTTACCAAAGATGAGACAAGTACCAGTGAAAGGTGATGGGAACAAGATTTCCCAACTCCCACTGTGGTCCCTGATGGCTTCTTTGTTGAAATTGACAAAGAGGAGGGTTCCTAACGCCATCCCCATGCCATCCCATCACACAGTATGCCTGCCTGCAGCTACTGCTGTCTCTACCTCGCTTCAGAAGCAGTGATTAAACAACCAATGCGTATATATTTGTGATGGTATGCAGTAAATCAAATATCCACTTGGGCTAGACATGTCTGGTCTTCTAATTACCTTGAACTATTTGATGTTGACAGCTCACACTCTCATCACGAGTTTTGCGTTATGGGTGGTTTTTTTTTTCCTTTTTCTGTTCTCAGCCCATTGCCTGGATGTAGTGATGTAATTTGAGGCCCAACTTTCATTTTTGAAACAGTAGTTCTGAGTATTCCTGATTGCACTGAAACTAAAAAAGAAATGGGGAACCTAAAATATGTGCTTTTAAAATAACAAAGGTTTAAATTAAGCTCGTTAATTTGGGAGAATAGCTCCTGATGTATTTTTCAGTTACTTGGGCTAGTGAGATGAAGCGTGCCTCTCAGTGTCATTTCAGAAGCTCAAGTATTTTCTTGATGTGATTGAATCATGCAAGAAACACCAGTATTCATCCAGAGTCACTGGAAACCCCATTCCAGCAATCCTAGGGACAGGAGGAGTCAGGGCATGATGGCAAGAGGTGACCGAGCCACCAGGGCAGCCACAGGCAGGAGCAGCGACGTGGCCGGACTGGAGGACAGACCCCTGTGGAAGGTCCCAAGGCTTGGATGGAGGGGGAGGACAGCGAGCCAAGAGTGGCTGTGCAGGGTTAATGTGTGTGTGTCCCCATGTGCGTGTGCACATGTGTGTGGGGCAGGAGCTGTGGGTTTGCAAGGGAGAGTGTCCCTGGGTGCTGGAGGTCACACAGGGGGAAACATTTTTCTTTGAGCATCGGGGAAAGGAAAGGGACGAAAGCCCCTGGCATGGGACAAGCCTGCCTTTCATTGCAGATAAGCACCAGAGACTCTGGGAAAAAGCCAGGAGGTTTTCCTGATGCATGGGGCAAGGATCTCTGCTGGCTTGGCTGGCAGGGATGCACCAAGGCAAGTAGTTAGAGCAGGACTGGACACAGGCTGCTGGATGGGAGAGGAAGGAGGATGGGGAACATTGTCTGAAGGCAGTAGGAGAAAGAGCCGATATACCCTAGACGAAACAGTGTCACAGCTTAAGAATTGATGTGGTATCTGGAGGCAGGATAGACAGACCAGAGAAGAGGCACACAGTTATCTGGCCCTTTCCTCACAGGGTCACACCTCCTAGGATCAACCTATGCTGAAATCTGGTGTCAGGTTGGGCAAGGCCCTTTCTGGGCCCTGTGATCTCCCCAGAGCCAGGGACTGACAGCATCCTACAGTGCTGACCCAGGGTGGAAAGCACGCAGCAAGTGGTGGCGATCCTGGCAGCACTGCCCGGCCAGCTGGCCCTGTCAGCAGCACTGACTGGCTTTCAGCCACGTGCACCTGAGCTACTGTGGAGGTGGGCCACAGTATGGCCATGGATGGGGCATGCTAAGGATATGTTAAAAAGTCTGCCTTGCGGATATGAGTTATACAGAGGTGTAAAGGACAGCTAGGAAACAGCCAGGAAAGCTCTGGTACTACAGTGCTGCAGGGAAACAGCAAGTCTGGGGGTACCACAGTTTTCCTTCTCCTGATACAATTCCTCATTCAGCGTTAGAAGGAAAGGACAGAAGCTATCACACTGCTCCCGCCACCTAGAGAGAGCTCACATTTTAGCTCAGCCAGTATCGTGTGTATAATTGATGAAGTGTGTTAGAGAGAGAAGTTCAGGCCGTTGTGTTCAGGCCAGGACAGGAAGGCTATGAGCGCTGACTCAGCAGGGGCTGCCTTCACTCTAGAAGGAGAGGATTTGTCCACATCCAGCAATTAAGATGTCATCTCTATTCGGTACAGCAATCACCTCTGCAGATGCTCTACAAGTACAAATGGACTTCAGTCCTGTTAATACAACTATGGGAAGCTTTTCCAATATTCAGTGCAAGACAGAACCTGTACAGCATGGAGGATGACAGCACCAAGCCTTTTCCCATCTAACAAAATACTCAGAAATCTAAAAGAATTGCTGTACAATGTGAGCAAGCCTGACCTTTCTCCAGACAGCAGCAACAAATTATCAAGCTAAAAAAAAAAAAAAAAAAAAAAACGCAGTCCTTCTAAGAAGGAAAGTGAGCTCTGAAAACTGAGTAATTTAATGTCCCTTTAATGTCTCCAGCCAAGTTTCACATCACTTGGAGAAGTAAGCAAAAAAATAAAAGAAAAAAGAAATCAAACCACCTTTAATTCCCATGAAGAGGTCACATAGCTTATCATGTCCAAAGGCTTACAGCCTGGGCTACAAAAACCAGCAGGGAACATTCCCTCAGAAAATGATACATCTTCTCCCCTTCTGTCAGGATTTTGCTTCTTTAATCAGGTAAGACCACTTACTATATTCAGTATACTTAGGAAAGAAAGAAAATATATTAAATTGTGCCTTTTATTCAACTCCTTTAAGGCCTTGAAGAGAACCATAACAAAAAATACAGTCTACCAGCCTGACCACTTCTCTCATCTCATAAAAGATAGGAAAGCTGTTTATGTATTTCTTTTGAACTTTATATCAGAAATGAAGGTTCTCTCTCTTTCCTTTTTCTTCCAGCTCAGACTTTCAGGTGTACTTCTTTCTGGCTTACTTGATGTGAGCACTGAGGACTCGGGGAAAGCCAACCACCGGTGCCCCGCAGCAGGAGAGCCTGCGGAGCACCACTACCACTAGCAAAGACACCATGCAAGTGAACCCAAATGTGCCCGGCTCTTTGTTTATACACACTGAACTTCCAGCAGGTGAGAGAGAAGCTTTCTTAAAAAAAATATATGATCTGGCCTCTTCAGCAAATGGTAGAGAAAGCTCCCAGTCTACTTCATTAGTCCTCTCAGCAGCCATGAACAAGGGTATCACATAACTACCTTACAGGTCAAAAAAGTTAAGGAAACCTTTTAGGACTTGCACTTTTAGAATAATGGAGGGGAAAAAAAAAAAAAAAAAAGCCTGTCTTGAGCAGAAGTTTCTATCACAGAGACATCAAAGCTTTTAAGCCTGGACTACTGTAATACAAGACGATACTAAAAATTGCTCCAAAACAACAGCTTGTTAAGCAGGCAGGTACTTACCTGTAAGGCTGAGCAGACTACAGAGCCCATTTCTACCACAATAGCTACCAGCTATTCTGCTGCGCAAATATACTCTTCAGCTACACGGCTGCAAGCAAGCTCAGATCTCGGCGTAAGGGAGAAAACACCCCTTTGGTCCTGCTGCAGCAGCTGCCTGCCATAGGGAGAAGGTTTGAACTTGCAAAGGAGAGGCAGGGCCACACCTGGGAGCTCACTGGGGTTGAAGAGGAAGTCCATGAAAGTCAGCTTTTAGCCCTTTTTTTCAGCTCACAAGTTTGGCAGCACTTCTCCAACATTTCTAAGGAGTGGAAGGGATATAAGCTGCTCATGAACCATGAACACATGTTAACTAGGCTTAAACAAGGGAAAGAAGGACTGTTTCTCTTTCAGCTGCTATTCAGGCTCCAACCTTAGTGCTATAAAAGCGATGATCTGTGAATGGGATAACAGTAAGTGTGGCTTGCAGCAGCAGAGCAAGAAGACCTTTTCCAGCTCTATATCCCCATGGGAAATGTCGCTTTTGTAAGCTCACAAGCTAGTGACAAACACGTAGGCAAAGCCTGGCAAAAGGGAATGTCAGCTCACAAACCATCCTTACACAGCTGGAGCAAAATGCGACCTGTGTCACTGACAAACTTTAGTCTACGATCTGAGGGCAAGATTTACACTCTCAGGGGAGCTGATTTGTGAGGCAAACCAGTCGTGGTGCGGTTTTACCTAATCAGCCTGCAGTAGGGTAGGAGAAGGGAGGTCCCAGGTCATGGAGAGCACTTGTGGTCATTCCTTTACTAACCCCCAGCTACCGGCTCTGTGCTTGGATGAGACCAAGTACAGCAGGTCCTTGCTGTGCTCCTTTGAATGTCTTCTGTCAAATGACACCCAAGGACCATAATCACTCCAGAAGCTGGCCCAGGTTCCAGTTGGCTCTAGGGCTGCCTATGTAAAAAGGTCATAAGGCCATCACCAGTGAATCCACTTACAGAGGGAGAGGAAGAGAGGCTCTGAGGCCACCCTGAAAGGCCCCACCACACTCAAGAGGCTCACTACATGGGGATGCTTTTGAAAGCCGGCTCCATGCCCTTGCTCTGTTTGTGGTTCCTCCTTCCCTCCATAAGATTTGCTTGAGCATCTGAAAAATCCCTCCAGGAAGCCTGAGCCATCCAGGCAGCTGGAAAGACCTGCTGTCTCCAGGAGGAAGAAAGCCAGGCTCCTTCGGTTGTTTTCCAGGAGGAGCCAGAGTTACCCTGACAGCTGAGATGGTTGCTTGCCAGGAGGAGCAGGGGAAGCTAGGGAGGGAGTTTCTAAGGAAAACCTCAGCCGTTGGCTTAAAATGTGTGGTGCAAGCCCCAGAGATGAAGTTGGGCTGGAAGTCAAGATCTGAAGACTCATAAATCGTTATTGATGCTTGAGCAATATTCACAGAGGAGAGAGGGGAGCTGTGGCTTCTCACCGGTTATGGAGTGGGAGCCTGGAAGGGGTGAGGGCCAGGGAAGCAACACACCACGCTTTTTTAGACATTGCTAATGCTTCTGCATGAGCCTGGGGGCACTGGGGACAGCAGGGTTTCAGCTGACACGGGGCTGGGTGCATGTTCTGGAGATTTTCAAATGAGGCTTTAATAGGTATGTCTTGCTTATCAGTGCCTCTAAGAGCTCAGGGTTCAGATAAGCTCTGCAGAGGATGCATATTTAAATAATGCAGAGAGAACTCTTATTTTTTTCAAACAGCACTTACAGGTTTCCTTTTTAACCTCCTTCAGGTAGGTATGAGTCCTACTTGTGTGTGTGTGTGAGTGTGTAACATCTTCCGCATTCCATCTGGGTTGTGATTAATTTAGATACAAGGCATTCAGTATAACTCATTCTACGTATTTATTTCAATTTCTAGATATATCATGTACAAAGGGTTGTTCATGAACATGTCTCTCTGCCTATCTTCTTTCAGCAGCTTAGAGAAGAGAGAAAAAGCAGTAGGAAAGAATATGTATGTGGGAGACGGCTTGTGTGATACGGGCAAAACACCCAGTACTGAACAGCTTATCAAAGGAAACGTGTTTTGAATAGTCATAATTCTTCACTTTGTCCCATATAGACATTTTTTTCCTTAAGCCTGCTAGTTTCTCTTGAACGCAGGGACTTGAAAAAACATATAATTAAAGGATTTTTGTTTCTTTTTTGCTCTCAGCAATAAAAAGATAATTGGAGGGGGAAACAACCTATTCCTCTCATGAATAATCGTCAACATGGGCCAGTGACTGCTTTGTGGTCAGCGGTCTGTTGACCACCGTGGTCTGGCTGTGCTGGCTGTGAGGAGACATGAAATTCTGAAAATCTCTGACCTCTTCCCCAAACAGTGTCACCACGAGCTCCATCCCAGCTGCCAACGTCCGCTCTTGCCTCCAGCATCACAGTCGGAAATGGAGCTGCCTGAGAGATGGTGGGAGAAAAGCACATCGTGCCACAGCTCAGTGCTGCGCCAGTGGGTGCCTAGAGTTGCTTGACATGGTGGAAGGGACAAGCAACCTGTCCAAAAGACCACAACTAGCCCAAACTGGACTATTACTGAACGAGCTTACTTGGGTTAAAGTTGTCTTGTGGTTGCAGTTGGCAGTCCTCCACCACAGCCTAGTTAGGTCCCCTTAAAAGTCTTGTATTTCTGAGCTCCTCTCTGCTTCCTGAAAGGTCCTGTAAGGGGCATCACGGAAGAGGGAGAACAGGTTGGGGCATCACAGAAGACTGAAGTAGCCGGGCAAAAATTTACAGTGGGTATAACTAGGGGGCAAGGCATGACACTTCTGCTAGTGTTACCTGTTCTACATGACTTAATCATGCACTTCTGCAGCTATTCTGTGCTTAAGCTCTCACTGCTGAGACTGGTCCTGGTATTGCCCAGGCTATTGTGGTTCAAGGTAACATTTTTATCCATTTTTAATTTCATACAAGACCATGTGAGCTTTGGAAACCTTTTCTGTAAACTAGCTTTAGAGTTCAGTTGTCTGGGCCTATCTGGATTTATAGGTGACCTTTTTTTGGCTAATTGGTTATATAAATATGACATGAGAATGTATTGTACTTTGCCTGCCAAATTTTTGCCTTACTCTTTTTTTGGAAGCTGCTTGTGATTGAGGTCCTGCTCCTGCTTGTGCTAAAGCTAATAAAAGTTGCAGCATTTGCTTAGATACTCCTGTGCCCAATGCATTTATACAAGCTCTTGCTGAGATTTTGTCAGTAAAGACAATTTAGCACTTTAAATCGGCAAAGTGCCTCACAAACATCACCCACAACACTGTTACGAGTCAGCAACCCACCATATATATCTGCAGTTTCACATCCAAGGAAGCATAGTGTGATAGGTTAAATTAATTGCCTCCTTATTATAATTGTGATATGTTAGGGGGATCACAACCGCTGCCCAGGACTTGGACCTCCCCAGTGCTTAACAAATGGAGAGCAGTTCAGATGCCTCCTCGTTCTCTGCCTGGTTTCTTTTGAAACCAATGGGACAGATGATTGGAAGCCGGGGTATGCAAGAATGAAGTGACTTGCCCAGGATCACAGAGGAAGTCTGTGAGGAAGCAAAAATGTAACCCAGGCTTGCTGAGTCTCAGGACCATTCTCCCTTCCAAAGAGGGACTCATGGCCAGAAACTGCTCAGAAACCAGGAGATTTAAGCTCCCGGCCACATACTGAGATTGTGAAATTTTGTTTTCTTTGGGTTATTGTTCCAGTTTCCCAAAAAAATTACCACATGCATTTTGGAAGTTGGACTGCTGCCCTTTCAGCAAAACACATCGAAACCCGGGAAAGGGCCGACAGAGGAGCTGAGGGCTCATTGCTGTGGGACACTGTACCACAGGGGAGGTGCACCTCATTGTGGTCTGAAACCACTGTTTTATAGCTCCCTTGCAAATCTCCATCAAGTCTTTACCTGCTATGGGTCACCTATTTCCTCTTCAACACAAACCAGTTACATTTGTTCTGCTGATAAAGATTTTATGTTTCTTGCTTTGACCGCGCTGGCCACCCTGACCTTGCAAAAATGAGATGAAATACCACACTGGGACTTAATGATTTAAATATGAGACTGAACATTTCATCTTGAAATTCAGATGATTTTATTAAACTGTGGAGGGAAAGCAGACAGAAGTACAGCCTTTTGTGTTTGGTTGGGTACATGTATTATTTATGATGTAGAATGAATGACTGATTGCCTGGAATTTTGATATGTGAGTCAAATGAAGAAACGTTACCTCTTTATATGAAATGCTACAGGAAAGCGGTTTCTTGAAGCCTCTGATGTGGGAAAAGCTGGATTATGGCACATTCCATATGTTTAAGCTGCAGCTGAAAGGTAAACAGGCAGAGCTGATTTAACAAGGAGGACCTACAGTCATCTGTGGGGCAAATTCCATTATATTTAACAGTACAGTGCCAGAGCTATATTTGCCCAGTATTTGCTGATTGAAACTTCACGTAACGGTAACGCGGTTACTGGCAGAGCTGTGACCTTCACCCCTGCCACTTGGCTTCAAGGGTCAGAGAGCTCTGCAGCCGAATAATAAACTCATGTCTGCAGAAGACTTAAGTCATAAAAATCAAGCTAGTGCTCTGACTTTGTGATTTTCTCATAATGGCCATCCAGACAGCAGGTGAATTAATTTCTTTTTCACACTGCCAAAATGACCTCTAAATTATTCAAGGTAAAGAGAGGAAACCTGTGCATTTGTATATAGCAGGATAGGACTTGGGTCACCAACTTGCATCTCTATCAATAATACCATAAGTAATCACACTGTCAGCAGGTATTTAAAAATCATTTCCACCCTATTCTTCAAGTCACCTTTCTTAGCACATAAATGGAGATTACTCAATTTTTTTTAGTGCACTAGAGGCTGAGACAATGTCCTTCCCTTCCCCTCCCACAGCACTCCTGACAGCAGGAGCTCGACTGTTTTCCAGCCACTGCTATGCACAGTTCACTCATTTTCTTGTTACATATACTGACCTACTGAGTGTTGTCTATCTTCCTTGTATGTTTATGTAGAGCATATAAAAAAGGACAGAGCACCCACACAGATAGACTCACACATACATACTCCAGTGACATAAGTTTAAATATAACTAGAGTTTGCCAGGCATTTTAAGGTAAAAAGTTTTGCGTAACTGCTGACTATCCTTACAAGTTGCATTTCTCCCTTTTTTTTGCCTAGCATATACTGCCAGTAAGTGATGACAACTGAACAGGCTATTGTCTCGGAGGATAATGGTTTTCTGCTACATGGTGCTGAGGCAAACTGGAGATACCCATATGTGAGCAAGAAGATGCTAATTTCCAAAGCAGAGACACACTCAGGGACACCCTTCTGCTGCCAAAGCTTTATTCTTCCATAAAATGAACTTAAAATCATAGAATCATAGAATGGTTTGGGTTGGAAGGGACCTTGAAGATCATCAAGTTCCAACCCCTCTGCCAAGGGCAGGGACACCCTCCACTAGCCCAGGTTGCTCGAAGCCTCATCCAGCCTGGTCTTGAACACCTCCAGGGATGGTGCATCCACAGCTTCCCTGGGCAACCTGTTCCAGTGCCTCACCACCCTCACAGTGAAAAATTTCTTCCTAGTATCTAATCTAAATCTACCCTCTTTCAGTTTAAAACCACTACCTGTCATCTATTGCTACACTCCCTGATAAAGAGTGCCTCCCCATCTCTCCTGTAGGCGCCCTTCAGGTACTGGAAGGCCGCTATAAGGTCTCCCCGGAGCCTTCTCTTCTCCAGGCTGAACAGCCTCAACTCTCTCAGCCTGTCAGCCTTAGGCAGACTTCGTGAGAGCACATCTTCATTGTGATGTGTTACAAAAAATTGACTCTCATTTTACCTGTCTGCTGCCTCTAGCTACCAGCAAAACCATTGCCAGTCAATGCCAGATACACAGATTACTTTACTGGCCAAAAAAAAATAAATGAAAGTACCCCTCTTCCTCCTTCAGATTTTGATAGTCTGATCCAGTGGAATAACTAATACCTGAATAATCTCATCGACTTTCTGCAGCTTTTTGGCGCAGCGAGGCACTGGCCACCATGAGGGCTTTTCTGCACAGAAGGTGTACCACTGCAAAGGTGTGGCCACACACAAAATTTTAACTATACTGGTATTGTAAAAATTGTGTAATTTCCCTAGGGCAGAAACAGCTACCCTAGGATAAAGATGCTTATTTATCTTGAAATTTCTATTTCCATGTAAGAGGACGAGTAAGCTGTACTGGTATAAAACATCTTTGTGCCAGTATGACAGTGTCCCCCAGCTAGTGGTTATATTGGTTTATCTATTTCAGTAAAAACATCACACCTCTAATGGAAATGGTCATACCAGGACAAAACCTATGAGTGGACTGGGCCTGAGCAAAAACTTTAATGACCGGCTCCTTTTTTTCCCTCTCAATACTATAAAAAAACATCCTTAGAAGTAATATGGATGGTTATTTTTTGAGAACTGGCTTGGACTACCTTTCAGTGCTCACTAGCAAACATGGGTCAAATATTCAGTAGTCTGACAGGCAGGAAGGCTTCCTGGCCTGATGACAGTGCTCGCAGGGAGTATTGTACTTTTATCCTTCTTAGTCTGGTTCTTCTCCCTTTTAAGCAGCAATTAATACCCTGTGTGGAGATGCTAGCGAGGACAGGGGCTGATCGAGGAGCCATGCTCACCAGGGTTGGCCGAGTGCTGCCCTGACACAACATCCCTTCCCTGCCTTTGGGGCTGGTTTGGGTTTCCCTGCCTGGCCCTGCAGCACAGCTGGGGGAAGAGGAGGCAGCGGATGGCTCTGGCAGTTGTACCCACACCCCATGGACAGACAAAGGAGCTTCAGAAAATCAGGCAGACCAAACCACACAGCAGAAGCTGTTCCCTTAAAAACAGAAAAAAAATGCAACCCTCATCATGCTGGAGACCTGTTTCATGATTTTGCGGGTCTGACTCATGATTCTTCATCTCCGATAATGCTGCCTCACACACGTAAAAATAAAATCTGCTCCTAGGCATAGGTCAGGCAAAGCTGGGATGTGTTTCTTACAGAACCAAGTTTTTGCCTTCCATTTGGTATTTCGCTGGCAGATGCCAGTGCTGGACTGGTTTGCTGCTGCGGATAATAACATTGCCTGCTCTTGGGAGAAACCTCCTCTGAAAATTAACCTGTTTTCTCTAATGCCACCTTTGATTGTTGGTGACAATTTACTGTCCTGGGCATATGAGGTGAATGTGCATTCTTCCCATTTCAGTCATGGTGGAAAACTTTATTCTGGTTAAAGGAAAAGAAACGCAAAGGGACCTGGTTGAAAATAGTTTTGAAATCTTATTCACATTGCACCCTCAGTAATATAACATGAGATCAGCATCCCCAGAAAAACAGGAAATCCTCACCTTTTGTTCCCAGTTTTGGGAACATGCAGCATGTTATTACCATGGGTTGGGCTTTGCATGATGCGTTAGCGCCAGGAAAAACACTCTGGAAGTGAGGTACTGAATCTTGCCGGAGACCTCACAAACCAAAGAACAGCTCTTCTGATTAAATGCAAGAAGAAAAAAAAAAGGGGGGGAGGGGGGAGGAGGGAGGGGAAGAAGTACAGGCTGTCCCCAAGCCCTTTCTTTGCTTGTGCAATTACTGCGCTCACCAAGTTTTGACTTGTTTTAGAATTGGGATTAAAATCCCCAGTCTTTCCACTGTGAAAAGAAGGGCGAGTTGTGAGCCTGTGCTGATGTAAGGCTTTTCCTTGAGAACAGGACTTCTCCTGTGCCGGGTCACTTGTCAGGAATTTTATTAGCCTGAAATAGTCTCCATCGCCTCCCAAGCACAGTATGTAACACAAGATCTACTTTTTCACAGATCGTGCCCAGTGATTTAGAACGTGCAAATGATTTAAAATGATCCGTGCTCCCTCCACCTGGAGCTGCCTGCCTGCGCTGCCATCCTGTTGTTTATACAGGGACTAATAGAAAGATCCTTGTTAAAGCGCTCGGGCACTGTTGAAGCAGCAATATCAGGAACTTTTTCCTCTCCAGTCTTCCCTTGGGGATAGCAGGGAGTACAGCTACAGGTGGGAGAGAAGCCATAACAGAGATACAGGCTATTTAATGACCAGGTAACTTCTACCATGCATAAAATCTGTTTTGCATTTAGCAGCTGTATACCAGGTCCCTCTTGTATTATGTGCTTGTTGGAGATGGGTCTAGTTACAGATACAGCTACCTAGGAATACTATATAATATTTCATACTATATGCATTTGGGAGAACAAAAAAAACCAGAAGGGTACATTAAGGTGTCTGGTATGAAAGCAAGCGAACAGCTGCCTTCCCTGCATCTCTGAAGCTTGAACTATACCACGAGAGGTTGAGTTTGACTCTTACTTGATCCATACCTACTGTATTTAGTATATAGGCCAGGAAGCGGTATGCCTTGGAGAACAGGGCCAAAGTATGACACAGGAGTTCCAAGCTCCAGTTTTGCCTCCACCACTAACATCTTGGGTGACCTCAGGCAAGTCGCCCAACTGCTTTGCTCCCATCCTCCTCTTCTTCTGACTTTTCCAGTGTGTAAAGGTCTTTGGGGTAGGGACAGTCACTCACAGTTGTGTTTGCACAGACCAAACACAGCATGGCTCAGGAGCTCAATTAAGGCTCGTATTTACAAACAGAAGTAAATAGTAATATAAAGAGAAGACATTCTGCCTGCTCAGCATACTGCTGCTGCTAAGGATTAACCCATTCCAGAAGTCCAATGTCTTCTTGACCGCTTTGATGCCAGGACAAGATGAATAAAACATGCTACTCATTACTTTTAAAAAGCATTTGCATAAAATATATTGCTATATTTTACTACATTTTCCTGTTATGCAAGCCCACCTTTATGTGGTAAGATTTATTGCAAGCTAAGATTTATTGACTTATTTCAGCATGGAAATGACTATTAAGATTGACCTGTCAGCAGTTTTTAATTTAATTGCTCTTTGATCCTTCAGCCTTGAACATATTTGCATTTTCAACTAAGCATCTTTTGGCAACCCTTGTAGAATACGGGAGAAGCAGTAGCTGAGATGCAGAGTCCTAAGGAAACCTGTGAGTTTCAGCATTTCTGGATGTGTCCCAGTATTGAATTACCACAGCTTTTCAATCTCACTTTACCCTTACAAGCGTGCTTTTGGGTAGGAATAATGTCGCTCCTTGTTTTCATTCCCTAATCTTTTAATCCTGCTTTGAGCAGAGAAAAGGTACAATCTCAAAGGAACAATTTCCAACCTGAAACCAAAACAAGATATATCCAAACCTGTCCATATTCTGTGCTCCCTCATCAAGTAAGTGCACAGGCTTTATCCACAGGGTAGAGGGACCTGTGGTCACTCTGCATGGAAATGGTGTCTTAAGCTGTTCTGTAACATAAAGCAAAGATCTATGAGAATGGATTATTTCCATGGCATTTATACGGAAAATAAACATTACACAGCATCCTTCTCCATGGAGAAAACTGTCACTAAGGGATATATGCAACCTAGTGCAAAACTGACTATTTGAAAAATAGGTAGGATGATCAGGACTATAAATGAGAATAAGGAAGGGGAATGGCCGTCTCCTGGAATGAAAGGCTTGCTCCGATTCCCAGTCTGAACCCAGAAAAATTCTGTCTAATGACAGATGCATAGGATAAAACTAGCAAGCTTTAACTTGTATAACTGTGCTATAGAAGAACCCTTTGTATGAACACCGTCCTCAACAGCACTAAAGCAGTAATTTTACACAATACAGAACTGTTGCTAAATTATTCATCAGCATGTAAAAAATATAACTCTTAGCACTTCTGCAGCACTGGCTATCTGCAAATTGCCTTTCAGAGTTACTTCCATAAGCTGGAAAGTTTGTTAATGTTAGCAGTGAGGCTAATGAATGAGGGGACGTGCACTGTGCAGGCAGCCAAACCACTGCTCTGTGCTCGGTGTGAGCTGGGTGGGGAAAGTGCCGTGCGTGCCCACCGCCAAGGCTGATGGATGGACTGAGCGACAGATTTCATCAGCAAAGGGTCTACAGTGGGAATTGGCTGGTCTGGTCTTGAGCACGTTAACCAACCATATAGCTATATTAGCAGAGCTACTTGCAGTCTGGGGATCATTTTGGTGACTTCCAAAATGTATCAGTGGTTTTGGTGGACCTACTGTTTACCAAGGTGCCTCCTGTATGTTGCTTGCACTGCCAGGTGTTGCTGAGGAAGGGAGGGCTGCAGCTCTTCGGGTTACATGTGCCTCCCTCCTACGTTTTGTCAGAGGGCAGATGCATCCATTTCCCACTCCCTTTACTGTTACCTCTGGTTTAAGGAGGAGATGAAACCGCGTGGGCTACTGGCTCCTGGGATCTGGGTACTGCAGTTGCGCAAAGGCTGGATCACATCTCACTCTCTACCTTGACTGCCATTCACCTGAGCAGCCTTTGCTCATCACCATAGCAGAAGCACTCAGTTTGCCATCTTGAGTGCTGGCTAAATCAAACCACATTGTGGTTTATTGCACAGCAAATAAAAAGAAGGAACGCACCCAGTCAGCGGTACCACCCAAACCAGAACTCTCAAGTTGTGACCCACTTCCCTGTGCCAAGCACGACAAGGGACACATCTCAGCACTTCTGACAGAAACTCCTCTGTTGAATGCATGAAACCAGACAAAGGAAACCCATGCATATTTGCACTGTGCTTGCTTTGTTCCTATTGCAGTAAACACAGGTTACAATGTAGAAGACAATGATGTTCTACAGTCTTGTTCTTTCAATAATGTTTCCTTTTTTCCACTCTTGAATTGCAAACTGGACAGTAGTGTCTGTGTATGAATAATGCCCTCTTTTGTCTGATGTTCACCTGCAACAACACTATGCTGTGTTCAGGGGGAAACCTTTAGCGCTTCAAGCACAATGAAGACCTCAGAAAAGAGACATGGCATGTACATGTCTTTATCAGTCTATGGACAAAGAAGTAAAGAAGGAAAAAGCAAAAGGAAAAGAAATTGGCTGAAGACAGCACTATCTGGAGCTGGATTTGACATTGCTTCCAGCAGTGACTGCATACAGCCGCTGTGACTGCATCAAAACTTAGTCTCCTTCTGGAAGTTCTTATTTTACCAGACAAAAAAGCTACTGTTAAAAATGGTAAAGGCTCCCATGGTAAAGACGCTTTTTTAACTATTCCTGACTTCCTGAAATGGTGAAGGAGACTCTGTGGGTGTGTGTGTGTGTGTATGTGTGCACTCCTGTACATGTGGAGTGAGTGAGTGATGGCAGGGAACAGAAAATGGAAGTGAGCTTGTTCTTAAATTCCTTGTGTGAAAACCATACAATATACCTGTTAAGTATTTCTAATTTATCTCTCTTTTTAAAGAGTCTTCAATATTGCAACAAATCAGAAAGATGTTTACACAAGAACAAAAAAAAAAATCCTCAAATTGGTAGACAAACAAGTGACAGTGTGACTTTTACATGTAGTGCAGCATAATGTAGGCTGTTAGTACTTAACCAAATTATATTTCTTTAGAAAATACTTAATAATATTTAGTAACAACATCAACATCAAAAAATAAAAGTACTTTTTCGCCTTTTTGTTCTTAGAAGCAGTTCATCCACCTTAGTATACTTCAATGAACAGCCCTGGAAATTCAACTACATGGACCCTTTCTTCAGTCAAATGAAGACATCATCAATGAATCAAATTCCACACCCCACTCAGCAAAAAAAAAACAACCAAACCAAAGCAGATTGGAACAATGCTGTACCAAATCCAAGTGAAACTTACTGAAAAATCCAGAATTTCTTTTTATCATTTTGTCTTTAATAAAGGAACTCTGCCATTGAAAAGGTAATTTTCTGCAAGTCAGGAAATGCAACCATTATAGCTCTAGCAGGAGTATAGCATATTTTATTGTGTGTGCTCAACAGCAACAATGGAGTAAGAGTATGAATAGTCTCATAAATCTTAGGAGAAGTCTTAGAGGCAAAGCAAATTGTTACACATAATGCACATGTATCCCAACAGAGGATTAGAGATGAGTAGAGAAACAATACACACAAATAAATACTATGAATAAGTAAAAGTTGCTAATCTGCTGTTGCAGAAGACAACTATTTTTCATATTACACCAACAAAGAACCAATTTATGAGCATTTCATTCATACAAACTGACTCAAATCAAGATTTCTGCAGATTTTTGCATTCACATTAAACCACGTGCTTAATGCTAAGCAGCACTGAACAACAGAACTGCTTCTTTCTTTTCTGGAGAGGGAAAACATTGTCAACCATCTCAGGGTGGCATTTTCCACTGTTTCATAAATGCATCTCTTGTTCCCTTCCGTTTTCTTACACACTGATGAAGTACCAATTTTTGGCTGTGGTAAATGAAGCATAAATTTTGCAAATCACTTATATGAGCTGGGGAAGTTGAATCCTGCCATGTTTGAAACTCTGTAGATTGATGTGCATATCAAAAGGTCTTTTGGTCCAATACTTTGCATGACCAGCATTAGCAGGCTGTCTGTACAAGAAAAAAGAATCTATATTCAAGTACTGTAAGTCAAATAGCTCATGCAGACAGCCAAAATTATTTAAAATTAAATACCTAATCAGGACAATTTAATGCTGGCTTTATGGTGGAGTAATACTCTGAGCTCCACCAAAAAAAAAAAAAAAAAACAAACCCCAACCAAAACCAAAACCAAAACCAAAACCATGTAGAAAAGGGGAGCGGAAACCTACAAGTTTTATTTGAAACATGAGACTAGATTTCTCTAAGCCCTGAACATTGATTTACACCTGTACAAGGAATAAATATACGAA
This sequence comes from Pterocles gutturalis, assembly GCF_000699245.1. Classification (NCBI taxonomy): domain Eukaryota; kingdom Metazoa; phylum Chordata; class Aves; order Pterocliformes; family Pteroclidae; genus Pterocles; species Pterocles gutturalis. The sequence continues at coordinate 1,528 of NW_010099388.1, read as the reverse complement.
ATCCAAATTCTCCATTCAATTTCCCCAGCGACACTATTTTTCACCTCCTTTCACTATCTTACTCAGAAAGACGATATAAACGACCAAATGAACTGGGCATGTATCAGGCTCCTTCCTCTGGCTGAACTGAGCATAGTGATAGGACAAGGGGGAACGGTTTTAAGCTGAAACAGGGCAGATTTAGACTAGACATTAGGAAGAAATTTTTTACTGTGAGGGTGGTGAGACACTAGAACAGGTTGCCCAAAGAAGCTGTGGGTGCCCCAATCCTGGAGGTGTTCAAGGCCAGGCTGGATGAGGCTTTGAGCAACCTGGTCTAGTGGAGGGTGTCCCTGCCCATGGCAGGGGGGTTGGAACTAAAAGATCTCTAAGGTCCTTTCCAAAACAAACCATTCTATGATTCTATGTGGGGAAAATCTAGGCTGAGAGACACACTGGGGTAAAGGGGAGCTCACTGTCCTTCTTTCAGTCCTTCAAAAAAGAAAACAGCCTGCAGACTGTCCACCTACAAGTGCCATGAAAGGACGTGTCAGGGATTAACCTAGGTGGTATCTGTACCTCTAGACACAGGCGCTGTGTCTACACTAGCAAACAGTGTGGACCAAGACCAGATATATAGAAAAAAATACTTGGTGCTGAGGACACTTTCTCTTTACTGGACACATTTCAGGGTTTTTCTTTTAACTTAGGACAAGCTCCATTCTGGTTCCACAGACTGAATGCCAGTTTGTGCTGGAGCACATCTCCTGAATTTGTTTCATCCAGTAGGAACCCAGTTCCCTAGTCCTGAAGTGTGGTAGAAGAGTAGATGATGGGGTGAAGAGCTTCAAAAGCCCTTGTCTGATATGTACTAGAACACTGATGCATGTTTACTCCCCAAATGAAGGCTGCTAAAAGCATTAATAGAAAGTTATTATATGGAAGGTCATACCTCTAACTAGACTTAATTAAAAATAGGTTTATATTAAAAGTTCCATTCACTGAGGGTTAAATTAAGCTGCTACATGGAATTCAACAGCACCTGGATGACAAATAACAGCATACACACCCTGCATCAATAAGAGAAGGGAATGCACATCCAGTCTAGCTTCCTACTTGTGATGGGTTTGCCCTTGGCTGGGGGCCAAACCATACACTCACTCATGCAGTTCCCCCCCCACCCAAGGACAGGGGAGAGAATTAAAGGGGTAAAGGGAAAAAAAGGACTCATGGGTTGAGATTAGAACAATAACTAAACTACAATAATACTGAAAATAATACTATGTACAAATATACAAATGAGTGATACACAGTGATGCTGACCCCCACCCCATGACCAAGGCTCAGCCTGTTCCTGGCTAACGATCCCTGAGCAGGGAGAGTCCTGAAACCGCACTCACAGAACGGAGATAACAGTCTGAGCATCCCAGACCGAGAGCTGACCGGGGTGGGGGGGGGAAGGCCTTGGGAGAGCGACCACCTGGAGTGAGATGACCCGGAGCAAAAAAGATCCAGAACCAAAAAAAGGGCTGATCTTCTGGAGGGTCCT